>NC_133449.1:142684518-142867018 GCF_048565385.1 Saimiri boliviensis
ATTCGTCTACTGTAAAGAAGCGTTCACTTCATTCCATCTGACAAGAGCCTGCTTTTTTTGGTTGTTGCTGTGGTATAGTTCACAGAACTTCACAGAAACACATTTGTGTGGAGTACATCGTTTTGGAAGTTAAAGCATTTTAATCTATCATAAACCAGACATCCTGTTAGCTTTCATCTTTATAGAACATGTATAGAAATCGATTTGGAGTAGATGCCGAGGAATGTTTTAAGAGTTTGTTTTGCAAATATTTATAAACCTTTTTCTTTGGCGCAGAGGCCATTTTAGAATGGTCACCATGCGATTAAGACTAGAGTTCATTCTGAGGAAGATGCTGCCAAAATCTCTCGTTTGTTTTATCTCAAGGGCTGGGGAGTTGAAATTTGTTTTGCCACCAATACACTGTCGAAGCTGGAGATCTCTGTGAATAAGCTGAGATCTTATTAATTTATTTTATAATCCTTAGCATTTATTAATCCTTAGTGTCCCCAATCTTATTCATCTTTAGCACCCCCCAACCCCATTTTTTTGAAATGAGAACGAGGAGAACTTTACAGTGAGTGAAACAAGCAATGCAGGTGACATTTGGATTTGTGACTGAAGGCAGAAGGCGGAAGGTGGATCTTTTGCATGTCTCTTCCAGAGAGGATGGGAGACCCATCATTTTCTCGTCACCTAAGGGCTTATTACTTAAGGATGTGGACAGTATGTTGCAACTTCACAGAAACTTTTAATCAGTGACAGACTGGTCCTTCAGCTAGGACATTGGTAGTTTCCAATTCACCTATTCCAGGTTCTAAGGACACTATGTTCATTTCTTTCACAATGATAAAAAACATTTTGATTTCTTAATACACTGTTTATCTCCCCATACATCTCCCTGATTTTTCTTGTTTCATTTAGTGTGGCTTTGCATGTCCCATTTCTCCACGAAACAATTGATACATTCTCCGCACGCCGTTGTGAGGCGAAAAAACTCTCTAGATTAATGGTCAGTGTCGCTCACATGCACATTTGTGTTGTGATACTACAGAGGAGCTGCGAATTACTGACAAGATCTAGAATAATTCCTAATGCTGTCGAAGGCTTCATTTTCTCCTCGGCATGATGGATGAGGCATAAGAAGTGCTTTCTGAGATTATTATGTGTATCATTCTGTTAAGTGTTATTGAAGTCCGTCTGTCTTAGGCAGCAGAAACAATATCTTCACCCTGATTTTGCTCCCGTTTTTACAAATGGTAACCACAGATCCTTTTATTTCAAATGTAAGCTTTTTGGAGGTCATCTGACTATTAATTGGTGCCCTCAAATAATGAGAATGTGTTTTTCTTCTTCCTTAAGAATTTGACAATATTAATCCATAAACGAATTCTGGTTTATTTTTAAATGTTTAATTTATAATAAATGCTTTAGAAATGCATTTTTTTTTTTTTTAAAAAAAGGATATGTGTAGAGTAACAAAATTTGAGGGGTGGGTTTCAATCTGTAACTTCAAACAGATCTTATAGTCTTTTATTTTCTGGTCTCCAATTATTTTAAAAGTCATTGACGATTTGTTACTTTGAATGGATTGTGTAAGGTTCAGGATGAATTTGAATTTGACGAATATTACATTGAATTCCTCCCTATAGGCAGATGTATTCAGAGGTGACAGTATACAGGCAGATGGATGGAAAGGAAAACTTTGCTCTAACATTTGGTCAGGGAAAGTTTGTTTTTATAAACTGTACATTTGGAGGGCAAATTTCCCTCAGCCAGTGGGGCACTTATGTTTTTTGATGGGGGTGGGTGCATCAGGGTCTGGGAGTGAAAGTGACTTGCAGTGTTTAACAGGCCAGTGAAGGGAAATTACAGATGGCTCATATTGTGTCTCCAGCAATTTCACTGCAACAGCAGAATTTACTTTTAAGGTTTGTAACCTTCTTTTGAGTCACAGATTTTCCCAAACCCTGTGATAATAAAACACAATCTACTTTGCACACCATTTTTATTATTTGAGATCCCTTCTCATGTCACCTTTTTTGTTACTGTTTTTGAACAGTTTGGTGGGAGCACCTTTAGACCCCTGGAGGCTTAGCCATGGCAAAATGAAACAAACAAAAAGAAGTTGAGCATCACACTTTCTTGGAAAACACTACTTCCCCTTTTCAGAGAGTCAGTGAGATCTAGAAAGGCTCATTTTGATACTTCTAATAGAATTTTATAAGTATAATGCACAGCTGGGATACGCTCAGCCATCCACAGCGCAGCTAGTTTTTGAACATTTAATTTTATATTTGAATAATTCTCCAGATCAGGCTATAATCATGAATGTCATATAAAAAGTTTTTAAAAAAATAAATTGCATTTTTTCACAGATGTGCAAATACTTCTGAGAAAAAATTACATTGATCAGTTTTTAATACCCCCCTGTCTCACCCTTCAGTCAAAGGGAAAAATAGGTTTTTTCCCCATCTTTGTCTTCAGGAAGGTGCTAGATTGTAAACATCTGAAGGAAATGAAAGGGGGTTGGCCAGTCCACCCCAAACTCTTTCCAGATTTTCAATCCTTTCAGCAGCAGCCTTCAGTTTTCAGAAAAGAGGGAGGGTCTGGGTGGGGGAAAGAAAGGAGATGTCTCTGTTTATTATTAAAATTTAAAGTGAAAAGCATTGCTGTAACTGGCTAATTTCGAATCTACTAATTTAGAGGGCTTGAACAACAGGAGGGAAAATTTAGGTAACATGTGCCTTATGCTGATTTGGAAAAGATGAGGCATTTGCAGCTAATGAAGGTCTAATTCTGGGAGGAGGACAATAAACAATAGATGGCTATCATTACTTTTATTGTTTCTGAAACAATAGCATGTGGGTATTTCATTCAAAAACTATTCAGATAAACACAGTCGTTTTTTACTTAGGCTGAAAGATTCTTATTCTTTGTAGAGTGTTTCTGAAGCATCGTCTATTTTTTCCGGTTTAAATTAAGGCATTTTGGAATTTCTGTGTTTTGCAAATACAGATTCTTTCTGAAGCAATCAGGGAAGCTGTGAACCATGGTCATTTCGGGAACAGTCACCTGTGGTTGGAAATGGCCTCCGGTACTCAGGGCCGAGGGTGCAAGTGCTTTTGAATCCGAAACAAACAATTTAATTAAAAGTCTAAACTGTGTGATTTTTCCATGTTCATTTTGCTAACAGCTCCAACCAAGTAATATGGCATGGCTCCACACTCCTATAATGTTTGGGTATTTGATATGTTGTCATAAAGATGTCTTGAAAGTGGAAAAAATTGCTTTAGCATTTGGTCCATGGATGATAATTTGATTAAGCTGCAGTTTTTCAAGTCTTCTTTATTGACCCCACATAACCATTTTTTTTTAAACCAAAACACTGAGACTAATAAACAAGAATAAAACAAGGTGTTGTACTGAGATCAGGAGGTATAAAATCATAATTGCCCCTTTGTCTTCCAGAAACCATACAGGCCTGATACACGATGAGAAAAATAATCTAAAATGTTGAGTTTGTTTTCCATATACGAGGAGTAAAAAAATGTGCGAGCTCTGATCACAGTGTGCTGGAAACTACTTCACAAAAATGTGTAACGAAAGCTGTTACTCTATGTGTGGTTCATGTATTGGGACAGCTGTGACAGCCTGATACAGTTTAACACTTGTTCAATTATAAGAAAAAGAAATTCTGAAGGGAACTTGATTTAGATAAGAATTTCAAATAATCCTTGAAATTTCCAAAGTGACTTCTTCTTCCAATCAAAATTGTAGCTTTCCCCAACTTTGTCCCCTTCTCTTTTCCTGCATTTTGTGTCTCAGCCACTTAGAGAGACCTCGGCAGTAAAAGCTGCCCTTGACTCGACCACCTCATCCTTCTAAACCCCGCTCATCTTTAGCTTTTATAAGAGCCGGGTGATAGCTATGTGCAAATTATTTCAGGTGTCTCTTTTTTTAAATATTCACTTTGGAAATCGCAAAGGAATCATTTAGCAGCTGGCCCACACTTTTCCAAAACATGTTCTTTTTTTTTTTTTTTTTTTTGTCTGGTTTGTTTTCAAATGATTTTTACCTTGCTTTTCTGGCAGATATATTTTTGTACCCAGAAGAAAGTCTGATACTGAGGTTGGTAAGAAGCGTTCAGTTCTGGGAATGTGTGCACATGTCGTCGTTATCTTTAGCATCGGATTGCTGTGGTTGCATTGTGTGCGTATGTGATTGTATGTATCTATCATAACCACATTTTAAATATATATTCATATATACACATATACATATGGCTTATGTGCTACCGTGTTTGTGCTCCAGCTTAACTCATTCCTGGAGTCACAGAATACACAGAGAACATACACTGCCACATGTCAAATTCCTTTTGTTTAGCTGAACTTTGTATGTTCTAAGCTGAGTTGTCTCTGCAGTTTGTTATGTATGTAGAGTTTCCTGTGTTAACAGTGTATATTTTGAGTGACGTGTTAATAGTGTTTTCTTAGTGTTCTCAAAAATCAGCATCTTAATATCATTCTACAATTGCACACCTTAAAAAAAGAAAAACAACCACCAAAACAAAAAACAAACAACAAAACAAAACCCATAAAAATCCTAGTCTTAAGCTAATAGAAATCATGTAGTTGTTTTTTGTTTTGTTTTGATGGGAAAGACTATTCTTTTTTAAACTTGCTAAAAAAAAATCATCTCAGGCATTAAAACAAAACAAAAAAACAAAACAAAAAAGACAAATCTCCAGTGTTTATAACCAAGGCCCACTGGTAGACGGCAGGGACAAGTGTGTTTGTACTAAGGGAACAAATGACCCACAAGCTTCCTCTTGCAAACTTGCCTGTTTTGGCGTTGTGAGTCCCATTAATTTGACACTGTTTAAGTCTTTGGAAGTAGATGGAATAAACAAAATGCTGAACTTTTTTGAGTAGTTTTATCGGGACTCTTGGCACCCAAGAAGCTTAAAAAAATATCTGTGTGAATCTGGCTGGCGAGGGGAAAATGGGTGAAAGCTATCTTTTTTTCATTCAATCGTAGTTGGTATGGGCAATTTAAAGTAGGATCCTGGAATTTCCAGACCCTGGCTCTATCTTCTAAGTCATTTCTGAACCTGGAATAAAATGCTGCTGTGGAAATTATTGACATAATAGTCCCCATGAGGACTCATAGCCATCAAAGTGAAATCTCACAATAAATTCAGAGGCCACCTGGAGAACCACCGTTAAAGAGCTTTTTAGAGATGGAAAAAAAAAAAAAACTTTAAAAGCTTAATTCTTCTTAAATATAAGTTCGCTGATCATGTTTCTGTACCACTTTCCTAGAGTTTAGTTCTTTACTTTTAGCTTTGTTAAATAATCCTTTAAAGCTTTTTTGACAGCAAAAATGCTGCGTTTTGTATAGATGACATCACTAGTCCAACTCCAGCCACATTGAAAGCCAAGAGGTTACCAAGCAATAAACCTCAGTTGGGATTTCTGCGTGTCTCGGGGCATAAAAGCCTTAAAACGTGAGGTGGGTCTTACTGATCTGTGGGACAAACACTCCTACTGTAATACCAGAAACAGTATTGATCAGTTTGGGGGTAACATTTTTTTAAAAGCTAATTAGTCTTTGCCGAGTGGAATTACTAATGCTGTTTTACACTTAGCACTTAGCGGTGCTTTTCATCTTCAAAGTACTTTGAAAACATTAACTAATTAATCATTAGCTAATTTAGCAACTGACGATAAAAGTTAAGAGACTAAGAGATGGAAGATTCCACAAGCGTTTTGTGCACAGAAATCCTTCTATGTAAAGGCAAAAGCGGGGAAACTGGAGGGGAGCCGTGGAGCAGGTCACCAGGTGCTGATGATTTTAGGGGAAGCTGCTCAGGTAATACTGCAGAGAACAGAAGGAAAATCCTTTAGGTACACACTTGGGACAATCTAAACAGGTAATAGCCAGCTTCTTTTTTTAAAACTATTTGTATACACACACATACACACATGTATCTGATCCCCTATCTAAAAAATATATATGTGTACACACACACACACACACACACACACACACACACACACATATATTTTTAAAAGGCACCAACTAAGCAATGGGAGCCCTAGTAAATATCCAGAATATAACAAGATGCTGACAGTTAAAATTGTGGTTAATAACATCAATATTTCCTAAGCAGATAAAAATGGAACAATGTAGCTAACATAGCTATAGACACTTTCTCTTTGGACTCCAAGGGCCTGCTTAGAGTAGCAGTAACCATGGGCAGAGTGGAAAGTGTGTGTGTGTGTGTGTGTGTGTGTGTGTGTGTGTGTGTGTGTTCATTACCAGCAAACCTTTCTGGGTCCAATATGATATAATCTGTGAATGCTGCCCTGGAAATCCAGCTTAGTTTAGGGAAACTTGATGCAGAAACATTAAGAGAATTCTCTTACATGTCGTGACAGACCAAATTCTTTCTGGTGGGGGGGCTGGTCTGCTCCGCACTGCAGCCCCATCCATTATGTGAAAATGGTTCCTTGTTTCTCTGAGATATCAGCGGACCGCACAAGCTGAGTTTCTTTAAAAATACAGAGACAGTTCATCTATAGACTTATTCTGAATGAGTGAGTATGTGTGGTCCAGCTCATTTAAAGAAAGAAACACTCCACAAAAGCCACCAGTTTCACAGAAGGTGCTACCAGGGACTGCATATTTGAAGAGCGGATGTTGTACTTTGTATTCAATTCCTTCCCAATCCCACATACCCTTTGCCTGTGACATGGAAAAGTAAGATTTCAGAATAGTAGAAAATGTCAGTTGTTAAAAATGTGTTCCCATTGTTCTTGCCTGCATCATCAAAGGGTTGGTAATCAAGGGGTGCAGAGACAGATGTTGTTTACATTTTTCAATGTATTTTGGAAAGATTACTACCCAACTGAAAACTTCCCGCAAGCAAACTTTGATATTCTAGGTAGATGGTAAAAATCAACAGAAAGAAATAGACCTGGCACATCGAACACAGTGGATGAGTTATTGCAAAATGATTTTGTGTTCTGTTAGAGACTTTTACATAGAGACTGCACACACCTTTTGGGATGGGACTTGAGAGCTTTCACTCCTAGACAGAAGCATTTCAGGTTAATACAGAGCTACATTGCTCTAAGCCTGAAACTGACTACAATTTTAATTTCACTGGCCCTCTTGAGTGTAAGGCCTATGTCTCCCCAAACTCTGCCTTCTCTTCTTTTCTCCCAGTCATATCTTTACTTACGGAGTGATAATTGTTTAAAGTTCCACAGTGAAGTTTCAAATTACATCAAATTCAGAAATTAAAATGTTATACTTTCCTGTTCAGACTTCCCATTATAGGGAAAAAAGAGTTCCTATTTAAAGATGACCTATTTTTCAGTTTATTATTTGCCTTTGAATATTGAAGCCCCTTAATTTATACACTTGGAATAAAGTAGCTCGCTAGCCCTCTCTCCCATCCACCATCTAAACCTCTGTGCTTGCCTGAAGATTTCATTTTGTTGGCAAAATTTTTCCCTTGCTTTTGGGGACGTTTCCAACAGTGACCATCCATGAGCAACCTCTCCCTTTTGTTCTCCCAGGAGAACTTTCAAGGGAAGCCTTTGGAAAGGTCAGGAACCCTGATCAGCCCTGAAGTAAAAAAATTTATAGAATGGAGACTATTACTCTCCCATTCACACCAATTCCACCATGTTCCTGTTTCCTTTAAAAATGTTGTTTCACACATCACCATGAATCAAAGCCCGATAGAGACTCATGAGAGCTAATGTATATAAAATTGAAATTAGGATCCTATAACAGTTGTTATCAGTAGGTGGTGATTTTGCCCCCCTCCTTCCCCAGGGGACATCTGGCAGTGTCTGGAGACCTTGTTGATTGCTATAACTGTGTGTGTGTGTGTGTGTGTGTGTGTGTGTGTGTGTGTGTGTGTATGCGCATGCCAATGGCACGTGGTGAGTAGAAGCTAGGGACACTGCTCACCATCTTACAGTAATTATGTGTCCCCAAATATCAACACTGTGGAGGCTGAGTCCCTGCTGTTTACTTACGCTTATACCTATACCTGGAAAATATTAGCAGCAGCTTTTAGCCAGGAACTTACTCTCTTTTGGCTAGTACTAGTGAACACAAATTCTTATTTAATTATGGTGATAGTCCCTTCTTGGTTCTTAAATATTACCTGCCTTAACTGGAATCGCTTTGTCTAGAGAGCAGGAAATGGTGACCCTACCTCCTTCCCGTTTCTCACTTTTGAAAATCACAGGGTGAACCAACCAGAATGAAAGGGAATCGTGCAGACGAGCAAAGGACACGCTAGCGGAAATGTGGGAACGGCTTGCAAAACCTCGGTGAATTCTTATTCTTAAAAGGGACCTTAGATTCTCCATCCCATACCTCATAAGAACATATAAAAAGAGACTTTGTGCTTATGAAGCCAGGGGCTTGATCTGTGTCTGCTTTTTTTCCCCCCCACCTGCTCCTGACCACGATGTTAGTCTTTCCTATTGTGAATTTAGGGATTTAAAAAAAAAAAAAAAAAACCTTTTGCAGAGTGAATGCTAACACAAACTGCTTGTGAAAAATCACAAGCTAGAGATTGCAGAAAAGGACCCCAAGGTCGCTCGCTGCTGGTGATTATTTTTCTGGGTGTTGTTAACTTGGGTTCTCAAGAGTAGTTGGAAGAAGCTGAAAAAGAGAGGCTTTCGCTGGAAATTAAGAAGCAAAATGCTGGGAGGATATCTCAGAGGAAGAGCATAATGATCTATAATAGAAACTGATGTTTCAACAACAATGTCTATATTTCTTATCTTTTTTGAACAGTGCAGGGTGTAGGACTGGACGTCTTTCCAGTTACATCTATCAGCCTTTTTAATGCAGCTTTGCTGTTTCGAGTGAAGTTGAACTTCGCTTTTCCAGTAGATGGCATTGTAGTCTGTTCAGTGGAGAACAGCTTCCTTGAACCAATAAGACTTAATTTTTTTTTCTCCTAAGCGGCTTCCTTGATAATGTCCCCCCTCCCTCTTGCATTAAATACTAGCTTGAGGTTATAAATAAGAATCTTGTTTTCGCTAGTTACCTGTAACTCTCAAAAGATTTGACTTAAGGAAAAAAAAAGAAACAGTAGATAATTTAATATCCCTATATCAAATGAAAAAAAATATAGACTAGATCTGGGAGTATGGCATATAGATAAAATATGCAAGCATGGGTGTTTTCAGACTACACTGTTTCAAAATGAGAGCTGTCTCTGATCTTCCTAAGCCTACTTTTCATATTAATCCATTATGCTTATAGCATTTTTAGTGTCATTGTGAAGAGAAGATTTAAAAAAGTTTTATTCTGTGTCACAGATTTTTCAGATACAATGAGTTCTTCTTGGCTGAACCCCTAGCCAACTTTGCGTCTTCTTTATTAACTGTTTCCAACTCTCTTTACAAAAAAATAATCACCTCTCAGTTTCATGTGTATTGCCTGTGGACAAGCAGTTGCATAATTTTTCGTGAATTATAAATATGATTTTTGTGGTATTCTGTTTCCTTCATTTCAAACCCTTCAACCTAAAAATAATAGCACTAATCAGTTGAACCAGCAAGAGTTGTCATTGCCTGGTGTTAGAGAAAGGTGCCAATATGTACTTTCTTGTTACTACTATTATTTTGCTTAGTATAAAGTGAGGGTCCCTCACTTTAAGTAGTCAGAATATTACACTGCATTTTAACCAAAAAGAGAAATGATGATATGGAGAAGATAGATACGTATGTATATTTCTGAAAAATCTCATGATGACACTTCCTCTGTTAAGTATCTTCTTTAAAATAAAGAGATTGAATATATTAGCAATTAGAATCAAAATGGGTTTTCATTTTTAGGGGGAGCTGAACTTTGAAGATGAAAACACCATGTTTGTGTGTGTCTTTGTGTGTGTTTTAATAGAATCTGAGTTGTCCCCAAAGAATCCTTTTAATCTGTGAGCCTTCCATGTTCTCTTTTAAAAAATATTTTGCTAAAACTTTAAATGTTTTTTCCCTCGAACAAAATCCTCTTTCCACTGAATATACTCTATATTTCCCTGATAGTCATTTGGTAATAATATTTGTCTTCCATTTATCAATACTGTTTCTTTCTATTATTTTTAATCACAAGATTATGAGCTGTGTATTTAGTTATTATTTAAGCTAAATGGTGTCTTTGGCTGTTAGCTCAAAAAGATAATGTCCCAATATCAGGATTAAGTTTTCATCTGTATCAACTGGCTTAAAAATACCCAACTTGATTCCTTTTGAATTAACTGAGTCTTATTTTATTTTATTTTTTCAATATCACCAATCACCATAGTAACCACTAGCTGTCAGTTCAGCTTCTGACATTTTTCTCATTTGGTAAGATTTCAGAATTGCCATCCTCCCTGCCAACATGTCATGAACAAGAAAAAAAAATTGCATGAAAAATCTAATGGGTGTCTGGTCTGATTGTCCTCATTCGTGGCAGGAAAGACAAAAACTGATGAGTTGTGAAATGTATTCAGAGAGATTCAAGAAAGCAAGTGCCTGGGACAACCCCCCCACCACCACCCAACCACCTCGTTTCTTTTTGTTATGCTTGATGCACCATACATGCTTACTCTGACACTTGGGTTTGTCGAAATTTAAGATTAACAATTTTTACATTCACCCTGCTGATCTCTCTCCCTTACCTTGTTTTCTTCTTCTTCTTTTTTTTTTTTGAAAGCCATCATTAAAAATAAAGTTACCAGGGCTCGTATTTAGCATGCTTTCTCACTTGTATCATAGATTTCTTAGTAAGTCCAAATTGGCTTCACAATATTTAAGATGTGCTTGCAAATGTACAACTCTGCAAGGGAGCCAGATGTGGACTGTGAATCCACATGGTGGGTTTTGTGTCTGTGTGTGAGGGTGGCGGAGAGAGGACATGAGACCCATTTGAAGAAAGAAACAAAGCTCGTTCTAGACCTCTTGTAGGGGTTTGTTTTACAAGGTTGAGAAAAGTAAAAAAAAATGCAGTCTTTTCTAGTTCTTTCCAGCATTCTGGTTTAACAAATGAGTAGGGGAAAAAAGCCCATTCTAATAAATTCCTACTCCACATGTCTGACTGGGGAGTTGATAAAAGGATCTATTTCTATACTTATTTTCTTTCTTTTGATTTCCCGACTTGTTTTAGCAAAAAGCAAAAAAGAAAAGCGATAATGTACTTTAGCTAATGTAAACATACAAATTATTGAATATATGTTACTGATACGTTACAAACATATACCCCGTATGTGGATCTTATCATTGACACCTAGGCTTGACATTTAATATGCATATGGTCTGAATACAAGTAAATGTATTCAATATATTAGCCTGTGTCTGCATACATACAGATATTCATAGTGTTAACATATCCTTTATCTGCCTAGGTGTACATGGGTGTGATAAAACTTAACATATCTTTCCAGAGGTTTTGTTTTGAGCTAGATCAGTCTTAGAGGATATTTTTTCATGACTGTCTACAAATTCAGGCTCAGCAGCAGGAACTCATTCCAGAAACATAAAGCTGATTTGATAAGCAGCTGCAGAATTCAGTGCCTCTTCACTAACGGGTGGACAGCCCAGGATCACGCATGCAGACGTTGGGATGTTTCCATTTCACATTTCCTACGCTGTGGCTTTAGCTCCTTTTTAAAAATTCAAACACCGGACGGTTTGCGGGGGTGTTGTAGAATTTGTTGCAGATTTTTATGTACAAGTAAATATAACTCTGGCTAAGAAGGAATGGAAAGGCTCAGTGAAACATATCTCCATTAAGGACCAAAGTGTCTTAATTTAAAAAGCAAAATCCTGTGTATATTTTTGATGCCATTTATATGAATATTAAAATATTTAATGTTCAGTGTAGGTGGATTGATAACATGATTTTGTCATTGATGATTAATGGTGTGCCAGAAATGTACATGCATAACTGCATACATATGTATCTGGCTATCAGATGTGTGTAAAATAAGCAATCCGGTTTATCATGCTTTTGTTATTTGATTCTTTTTAAATTTAAGCACTTTGGAGAAACCAAATGAATAATGCCAGAATGTTTGCTGCTATTCTTATGAACAAATATAACCCTGGAGAAATAACTAGAAAATTGATATTGAATCTCAGGGTATATTTCAAACACATATTTGGAAGTGGAAAAATAGGAAGTATTTTTTGAATGCTGGTAAATAAATTTGCCTCATAAAAGAAAAAAGCCAGAAAAATATAAATCTTTTAATAAGAAATAATAATATTTTTATATGCTGTATTTTAAAATGAATGGTGTAAACAGAATATACTTTAATGCCTTTATGCTTGATAAGATTTATAACGATAATCAGCAAAACCTTGTAACTGTGTTTCTACCTTACGTGCCTTGAAGCCATTGGATCTTGCAGTTAATTGTATAAATTCCATACACTATGGGAAATCACGATGTATCATTTATATTCAGCATGTGTCATGTGTATAAATATTAAAATATATTAGTCAAAAATGGCTGATTATTCCTCAAACATTTTGTGATAAATCTTATCTTTTTATGGATTGGGTGGGGGAAACTAAATATTTTATGTTATTTGGAAATACTCCTTAAACAACCTAGATTTATTATTAACATTTTAAACATTTATAACTGCCTTAATATATTCGGAGTCCTAGCTCACTTAACAGCCATATACCCGGGAAAAGTTATTTGTGTATGCAGCATATACTGGCATTTCAGACTTCACTGTTCTTCAGTGTGGTGAATATACAACCGCCTCTGTTGCCAACTTTATGTATATAAAACACCCATTTGTGGATATCTTCAGAATTATATGCCATCGCTATTGCAGTTGCAAACAGGAATACCATAGTATTTGTATGCCCAGGGATGTTTTGAAATCCATGTCATTGTAATCCTCATCTTTAAAAAAATTCCTTGAATCTATCATCAACAGTAAGGCAGCATATGTGTGAATTTTTGGTTGTGAATATTCAGTTTGATGTTCAGTGTGTACTTGAGATAGTTTTAAGACGTGGGTGGTGTATATTCAAACACAAACAGGTAAGTCAAATATACAAAAGTTTGATGTAATAGCAAATGTAAAAAATTAGGGTGATACATATTTATTGAGACTGATAGAGAGGCATAATGAATAAACAAACACGGGGCTGAGCTGTTTTACAAATGTATTTGGCAACTGCCCGTAGCAGTGAGTGTGTACATTTTGAGGGGAGGAAATGTCAGAACAGAGTCTTGTAAATACATGCAGCTGGAAAGAATAAAATAAAAAATGATGACTAGTGCTGACAGGCAGACTTGGGGTGTATGATATACTTTGTTCATTTGATTCTTAGAACTCAGTCGGGGGTTAAATTGGAATCCAGACATCAAAGAATTCTTCCACCAGACCCAAATTTTGCCCATATAATTTTTTTTCTTACAGTTGTCATAATTTTAGCTAATTTCACAGTGCAATAAATTTTTACCGTTTGAAGTCTTTTTTCTTGCTAAATATGCACACAGTATGTATATAATATATCTTATGTGAACTCCCCACACACTTGATATTGGGTACACATACACATAAAAATGATAGACACACACATATGTAGATTACATATGTACCCGTATATGAATGTTCACAGAGAGAGAAAGAAATGGCGTAGGCAGCTCTTGCATTTGTCTGACCCTAATCCTGAGATACTGAAGAGAAAGGGCTGACTGCTTTCAGTAGCAATACCTTTGTTTCTTTTTTTTTCTTTTTACTTTTTTTTTCCCCTCCTGACTGTTGTGTCTGAAAACGGTGGAGACATGCAGTGCTGCATATTTGGAGCTTTTTGCAGATTTCTGTACGATTTCTATCTGAAGGTCAGGGCTGAGGAAATACATCAGGTGGGGATGTTTGCCGTTTGCCATTTAGCCTTGCTTCTCTTATCAGATTATTCTGTCACGTGAGCCACAAACAAGGAACTCCTCTAAAGAGAGAGTAAAAATAAGCATTGTTTGATTCATATGCAATTTTTTTCTTTTCTAAAGAGTCATAGCACAATTTCCGTATATATGTAACTTTCAGCATTTCTTAGGTTTGTTGGCTTATGATTATGATGCCATTTACCATTTGCATTTCTCAAATAAAAATGTTAAAGGTAAATTGTGTGTGTGTGTGTGTGTGTATGTGTTTGCTGTAAAAAGTAAAAACAGCGATAAATCACATCCATAAGGTAATGTGCCATTTCTGAGCCACTGGTGTGAGCTCAATATACTTCATTTTAGCTTCATATGCTACTTAGGATAAAGAAACGCATATCAAGTTAGTGGAAGGATTTTCTCTGTTTATGTTTTCCGTGGATCTAAGAATCTTATTTTGTAGTTGATTAACTCGTTGCTTTTCAAATGAGACTTGCGGCTGCAGACCTGGCTAATTTGGTCACCACCACCACCACCATTACTACCACCAGAGTAGTTAACCATTATGGTTCTCATTCCATGAAATTAACCTTGTTTATGGAAGCCCCGGATGGAGAGAGAGTTTCATACCTTGAAAGGTGTTAATTAAGTTTTTTAAAGATAACTGTCCAACTATTCATGTGCTATTCAGAGGGCATGCAGACCCAAGGAGAATGAACTTTGTCTCCTGATACTGAAAAAGGATCTGCTGGCCAGGCAGTGGCTCATTCGTGGTAATCCCAGCAGAGGCTGAGGCAGGCTGATCACTTGAGGCCAGAAGTTTGAGACCAGCCTGGCCAACTTGGTAAAACCCCATCTCTATTAGAAATAAATAAATAAATAAATAAATAAATAAAATTAATGGTGTGGTGGCAGGCACCTGTAATCCCAGCTAGTGGGGAGGCTGAGAGCCTGGGAGGCAGAGGTTGCTGTGAGCTGAGATCACACCACTGCACTCCAGCCTGGGCAACAATGCAAGACTGTCTCAAAAAAGAAAAAATGTCCTCTCTTTTGTATGGAGAGTGATTGGAAGACAGCAGCCACGTTGGAGAATGACAGCCATTAAGAGTAAATGTTAGGGCTGGGCGCGGTGGCTCAAGCCTGTAATCCCAGCACTTTGGGAGGCCAAGGCGGGTGGATCATGAGGTCGAGAGATCAAGACCATCCTGGTCAACATGGTGAAACCCCGTCTCTACTAAAAATACAAAAAATTAGCTGGGCATGGTGGCGCGTGCCTGTAATCCCAGCTACTCAGGAGGCTGAGGCAGGAGAATTGCCTGAACCCAGGAGGTGGAGGTTGCGGTGAGCCGAGATCACGCCATTGCACTCCAGCCTGGGTAACAAGAGCGAAACTCCGTCTCAAAAAAAAAAAAAAAAAAAAAAAGGAGTAAATGTTGATCATCTTTTGGGAGCCAAGTAAGGAATGCCTATTGGCTTTCCAGATTATTGGGTAACTAATTATGGTTCACATTTCAACCAATCACTCACTTACAATTCAAAATGTGAATATCGATCACAAAACTGGGTGTAAAATCTTATAGTTGGACCTATAAAAAACTCCTAGGTGACCTTCATTATTGTGAACCTGCCATTTTTCATCAGTACAATTACTCTTCACAATAATTTTCTGGAAGTGGGTCTCATTGGGAATTATTAAGAGGAAGCCCAGTTTGATTTCCATAAGCATCTATGTAGTTCAGGTGGCTCTGTGATTGCTTGTTGCTTTTCAAGGTATTATTTATTTTGTTAGTGAGTCTAACTACGGTCTCACTGTGAAACAACTACTATCAGAGGTATCTAATAGGAACTTGATTTTTTTTTTTTTTAAAAGAAGGATTGATGAGACACTACCATAAGCTTTGTTATGCTGTCCTTTGCAAAAGATAAACATTTGCTTTCCATCTTGATGTCATCTTTTCATATTATTATTTGGTCACTAATTTATTTCACCATTAGTGAATTATGAGAGATGACTGCTAGGATGCATTAAAAGCACCAAGGAGCTGCGGTCCTGTGGCTATTTCAGGCAAAGTCATAAGCACACACATACTCTCTCTCCCTTTTTTTTTTTATTGTCCTCCCAGGGAGCAAAATTTGAACTTAATATTCCATGAAATAAGCCATTGTAATCACGTTGGGTTAATAGAAGAAGTAAAATTGCCTCTCCTCTCACAAGACATTAGAGCAAGGCTGCATTATTAAAGTTTTCTTGCGGACAGGCGGTTTAAAATATATCCTCAGCGGCTGACGCAAGTCCTTTCAGTGTGGATGACAGCCTTTCAGATCTTAATAGGCTGCTCATTCCTGGTGCACACGTTTCCAGCATTTCTTCCTTTCCAGCCAGGGTGTGACAGGGCGGCTAAACACCAGTGTAACTGGGCACCGTGTGCTGTGCCAACCTTGACCCACTAAGTAGCTTTATGTAAATTTGTGTCAATAAGTAAACAGTTACAACTTGTAAACACTATTGATTTGGAATACCTATTCTCATCTGTGTGACCCACGAAAGTCTCTGTTGTACATCTTCCTTGGAATCCACAGCCCACTGGTAGATACGATACGATCATCAGACTCTAGCAGGGGTATTGGCTTGTGAATCGTTGAGTCAATGCAAAACATGATTCACATTAAAAAAAAAAAGCCAGTTGAGTCATGGTTGGTTTTATGGTGATCTAAATATAAGGAAAGGTTTTAAGAAGAAAGCGGGGAGGTATTTATGTGTCTTTCTTCCTCCCACGCTTGAGTTGCTGCCTGATACCTGCTCATGTTCGTGCTCAGATCTAGCCAATACGGGGAGAGCAGGTGCTGCCTGCCAGGCACCATAACAAACGTCAACACTTCCACGGTCCTGAATTGACTTTGGACCTAATTTGAACTGGGGACCAACTTTCAGAATGCACTTTCCTCTGAGTGACTTTTTGAGCAAAGGAAGAGGAGTGTGCATTCAAACGCTTTCCAAATGCCATTTTCCTAGTTAAGTCTTGTCCAAGAAATACCGAAAGCATAATGGGCACTTGTCTGGCTAGTCACAGTTCCTTAAAGAAAGAGGAAGGCTTGTTTCGAGCATGGACGTGGAGTAGTGTGAAGCTGCTTTGGCTTCTTCCTCGTCCCGCCTTCGGTCTCGGTTCTCCTTGAGGCTCGTCTCTCCTCCATAGGACTGAATGGATGTGTGGCCTGCGACACTGGGGAGGACGCTTCATGATTCCCAGGATTGGCTGGAGGCAGTGCTTTGTTACTGCCATCGCCTTCAGCCTGCTAGTTGAGAAGAAATACATAACTCGGATGGCTCATCCAATTCCCAGTGGTATGAGGAGAGTCTCCCGAGGTTCCTGAATTGCACGAAATGCAAACAGCAAACCTCGATTGTATGTACATTGATTTTCAGGGACCTATCTTGCTTTATCCCTACAGATGATACAGAAATAGGTTTATAGTGAGGGAGATGGAAAAGATGAAATCTGGACCTTCCTATATATAATCCCTATTCAAAAATAGCTCAGTTGGGAGTCAAATGTTTTATTTTCTAGAATTTCAAGAAGCTTTATTGAATTAACTTTATTCTCAGTTGGAAGCTGGACATTGAGAGAAGATAGAGAATTGGACTGAATGAAATGAATGTTTATTGAGCATCTGCTTTGTTCCAGGAACTATCCTAGGGCCCCAAGATTCCAGATGTCTCTTAATCCCCGTCTGTAAGAAACTTCTCAAAGCAGGAGACCACTACCTCTCTCTAAACAAACAGGAAGCCTGGTTAAGTATCACAAGTTTCCTCGTGGCTTCTGAGTCTTATGCATCACGAACACTGTCACCTCCACAGATCTCAGCTTTTTGTTGCTGTAGTGGGCTTCAGTAGGTCACATACCAGAACGTATAGATGGAAACAAGTTAAAAGCTGCCTAGTTTTTTTTTTTTTTTTTTTTTCTGTCCCAGTGTATATGTAAGTGCCTATTTCTTTCCCGTGATAATCCTTACATGCAGTCATGCAAATACACAAATAAGTTATGTATGTATATCCTGCATTTACTAAAGCATTTCTCCAGTTATCTTTTGCATGGGCAATCCCTTTGTAGTAGAGCGTATTTTATCTGTGGTGCATAAACAGTTAGCCTTTTGCCTGTGTAACTTTTGCTTGAAGACAGTTCTCCGCAGTTGCTTAGCGTTTGTGGTATTGACATAATTCATTCTCAGCTGATAAGTTTTAGCCCTTTTCCTTCATCAAATGGCGTCTAAAATTTAGCTAAACATTCCCTCTGTGTTTACTCTTCAAGTTGATTTGGGTGGTCGGGGCTGTTTGCTTATTCATGAGTCGTATTTAAAATGCTGTCTTTTCTGAAACACCCTGTAGTTTGCTCTCCTATGAATTTGCAGCTCCGCTACCAACTATGTTTCCAAAGTTGTACAATTTATATGTGCTTTGACCAGGATAAGGTTGTTAAAAGAGTGTTGTAAACATGACTAGCTACTGGGGAGGTTAATGTGACATATTCTTAAGGAACAGTGACCTGGATGAATCCAGTTAGAGCTCTGGACCCTTTCGTCCTAATTTAAACTGAACAGGACAAAGTTTACCATTTTTGCAGGGTTCAAGTTCCAAGGCAAGGAAATGGTACAAAGAAGATTATAAAGTCATGCGAAAGAATAAAAATGTTATTTTAAAAGCAGATCAGTAGCTGGTTTTAAATAGTTTAGATGATAAACTGATCATGCACAGTATTGGAATAAAAATATGGGGCTTGGGCATATGGCAGGACAAGAAGGAAAAGTTGCTCATTTAAAAAAAAAAAGAAGAGGCTGGGCACGGTGGAATCCCCACACTTTGGGAGGCTGAGGAGAACAGATCACAAGATCAGGAGTTCGAGACCAACCCTGTCCCTACTAAAAATACAAAAATTAGCTGGTATGGTGGCAGGCACCTGTAGTCCTAGCTACTTGGGAGGCTGAGGCAGGAGAATCACTTGAACCTGGGAGACGGAGGTTGCAGTGAGCCGAGATCATGCCATGGCACTCCAGCCTGGGCAACAGGAGTGAAACTCTGTCTCAAAAACAAAAAAAAAGAAAAAAGAAAAAAAAAGAAACCCTTCCCTTCAGTGTACAGTTAGTAATATTTGCACTGGGATACCTTTTACATTTAAGTGAAAAACATTTCAGTTAATATGCTTAGGTTTGTTATGAGTTGCCCTTATGACCTGGTAAGTTATGCATTCACATGACAAAATGAAGAAGTACATACAACTTTCAGAGGAAGGCAGGGGGAAGCTGTGGGAATGCCTCTCAGCATCTGTTGCGTTGTTTAAATTTTTTATTTATTTTTTTGAGACGGAATCCCTCTCTGCTGCCCAGGCTGGAATAATGCAGTGGTGCAATCTCGGCTCACTGCAACCTTTGCCTTCCGGGTTCAAGCAGTTCTCCTGCCTTAGCCTCCCAAGTGGCTGGGATTATGTGCCACCACGCCCAGTTAATTTGTTTTTGTATTTTTAGTAGAAATGGGGTTTCACCATGTTGGCCAGGCTGGTCTCAAACTTCTGACCTCAGGTGATCTGCCTGCCTTGGCCTCCCAAAGTGCTGGGATTACAGGCATGAGCCACTGTGCCTGGCTGAATTGTTTAAATCTTGACTTCAGAGGGTCATGTGGCTGTTACAGATTTCACCATCAGGTTTTACACTGCTCTTTGTTACACATGGTTGAAACAAACTCTGAGCTGTTCAACAAAAAGGGATTTATTGGGAGGAAAAGAAGAAAAACCAAAAGAATCAACCAGAGACAAGGAGTCCAGGTTTAGGGAGAGGCAGGAAAAGGGAGCTCTGAGGGCTGGAGGTGTGAACAAGGAAGCCTGGCACACAACCTTAGGGAGAATGGCCTGGCTGGATGGCCCCCGTTGCCACTCTGATGAAAGACTCATCGTGTTCTCTCTGTTCTTGTGTTCAAGATGCAAAGTCCTCTGAGAGGACATTGGCTTGGTTCAGCTTATGCCCCAGGCCCACCTCTGGGAAGGACCAGACTGCTGCCAGTTCTCAAATGGCAGTGAGGCACCGGAACCCACCTTCTCAGCAAGCGTAACCTAATGGAGGGGGTGCAATTATATATGGAGATGAGAGTGCATTTGGGAGGGGGAATGGGTATATAAGATGCCCAGAAAAATGATAGGTGTCTACTATACTTTCTTATTAAAGTACTTATTAACTATCACAACTGCAAAGTGTTAAATACCATGGGAATTAGTATAAATGAAAAAAAAAAAATGCTGGTCTTTAAGTCCGTTATTCTCAGTGGTCAAACTAAAAGCACCAAGCCTGAAATAGGAGGGAGAAACCCTACTTGGCTTTGTATGAGATTGTGATTGACTCCAAGTGAAGTTCACATCCGTGGTCCTTTTGTAGTTCCCAGGATGCTGGGTAGCATCGGCTTTGCAAGTGGTAAGAAATCCACCTTACTAAGCTATGCGTTGTCTAGGTGCCTGGGTGAGTGAAGCAGAACCAAGCTCATGATATGGCTGTATCCCGTTTGCTTGAGCCAGAGACCCGGTTTCCTCATTTATAAGATGGAGCTCATGGTAATGTCAAAGTGTTGGTCTGAACATTGCATGAGATAGCTCACGCAAAGCATCTGACGCTGGAGTTGGCTCACAGAGAGTCCTCATCAAAGGGTGTCTTGGCAGACACTGTAAATGCCTTGTCCCAAAGCCCTCTGGCCCTGCTCTCAGCTTACCGGTAGTTGAGGTGGGCAGTTCCAGGCTGCTTATAGCCTCTCTCCAAAGTCTCTGTCTCTTATAGGTGAGAAGTTTCTGGGCTAGGGACGCAGCCCAGCCCAAGCACAAGATGACATGGGGTGACAGAAATTTAATGCCCTCAGGGGCAACCCCAAAGAGACAGGAAGGGCGTCTGGGGAAAAGAACCACACTTCTCCAGCCCTTGGTGGGACAATCCGAGACTTTTCTATGCGGTTTTCTTAGAGATGCCTCAGCAGGATTAAGGGTGAGATGTCCATAGCTACCAACAGCTCACTGGTGCACCACTACTTTTTGTCCTTTTCCTGCTCCTTCACTTGTCCTTCCTGTGTTTACCTCCCAAATAAACTTCCTGCGCTTACGCTGTTGAATCAAATCCTTTTGCTGAGGGAAGCCCAACTTGAACATAATTACTAAAGGAAGAATTCACACCAAGGAGCAAATATATTCAGGACAAATAAATACATCTCTCTCTCTCTCTCTCTCTCTCTCTCTCTCTCTCTCCTTTTTGGTGTGTGGAATAAATAATGAGCCCAAACTCTTTGAAAAGCGCTGGACTTTGCGTGAGTTTCGAAGGGAGGTGGGAGTGATGGGCAGTCATCTAGCTTGGAGAAAAGTGTGTTCTTCCAGGTGTGGCAGCTCACACCTATAATCCTAGCACTTTGGAAGGCTGTGGTGAGCAGAACTCTTGAGCCCAGGAGTTCAAGACCTACCAGGGCAACTTGGTGAAACCCCATCTCTACTAAAGATCTCAAAACTAGTTGGGTGTGGTGATGTGTGCCTGTAATCCCTGGCTACTTGGGAGGCTGAGGAAGGAGAATCACTTGAACCCGGGAGGTGAAGCTTTCAGTGAGCCAAGATCACACCACTGCACTCCAGACTGGGTGACAGAGTGAGACTCTGTCTCAGAAAAAAACCAAAAAACAAACAAACAAAAATGTGGTGAGATGGTGCACACCTGTAGTGCCAACTATTGGGTATGCTGTGGTGGAAGGATCGCCTGAGCCCAGAAGGTTGAGTCTCAAAAAAAGAGCATTTTGAGATTGAGAACAGGATTCACAAAACCATTCCTAGGACAGTAGCGTGATTTAAGACACAACTGGATGCAATTTAGATTTCCCCCAGATCAGGACCTGGAACATGTTGCCAGTGGCCCAGAACTGGGGGTGAGTGGGAGGAAGAAAATAAACAAAGTGCAATTGCATAATTGTGAACAGAGCCAAGAAGCTACCTAAAATGTAAGAGAGATGGGAGGTGAGGGGTCTTGGTTCCAGGAGACTGGGGTATGAAGAGCTTCTTCAGTGAACACATGGCATGCAGGCTTCGGGGAAATGCTCATGCCCACCCCCCACGTGCCCCAAACCCTTGCCGTACCTGCCTTCCAGTTTCTCTGATGTTTCTGCCTCAAGGACCTTAATCATGAAGTTTCCTCTACATGGCCTATTTGCATAGATTCTAGGCCTTTCTTTTTTTTTTTTTTTTTTTTTTTGAGATGGAGTTTCGCTCTTGTTACCCAGGCTGGAGTGCAATGGCGCGATCTCGGCTCACCGCAACCTCCGCCTCCTGGGTTCAGGCAATTCTCCTGCCTCAGCCTCCTGAGTAGCTGGGATTACAGGCACGCGCCACCACGCCCAGCTAGTTTTTTGTATTTTTAGTAGAGATGGGGTTTCACCATGTTGACCAGGATGGTCTCAATATCTCGACCTCGTGATCTACCCACCTCGGCCTCCCAAAGTGCTGGGATTACAGGCTTGAGCCACCGCGCCCGGCCGGCCTTTCATTTTTTAAACTTATAATTTTTCAGATCTCAACTGCCAGTTGCATCAGTTAGCATTTGCCGCGTAAGAAACCATCCCAGAACGACAATCATAAAGTTGCTCACAAATCTGTGGGCAGCAGTTTTGGTGGGGTTCATCTAGGACAGCTCACCTCTGATGTTGACTGTGATGACTCATTTTTCTGAGACCTCAGCTGTGACAGCTGTGATGCCCAGGCCTGTCCTTCATGTCATCTCTTGTGTGTAAAGAAGCTAGACTGGGCTTGTTGACGTGATGTCAGAGATGTTCCAACAGCAGGAGAGAAGCAGCTGCAAAGTCCCTTAAGAGCAAGGCTCAGCACTCACGTCAGCTTACCTCTGCCAGACTGTATCGGTCAAAACAAGCTGTGAGGCCAACCCACATTGAAGGGGTCAGGAAATTGTTGCCACCTCTTAATAAGAAGAGCTGCAATGAGTATGTGGCCATTTACAGTCTATGACACCAATTCAAATGTTACTTTATCAGGATACCTAATGGCTCCCCTGCTAGGCTATGTCAAGTCTACCTATCTTATTTTCTTTATTCATGATTGATTGTTTGAGACAGAGTCTTGCTCTGCTGTCCAGGCTGGAGTGCACTGGGGAAATCTTGGCTCACTGCAACCTACACCTCCTAGGTTCAAGTGATTCTCATGCCTCAACCTCCCAAGTAGCTGGGACTACAGGCACCAGCCATGATGCCCAGCCAATTATTGTATTTTTAGTAGAGATGGGGTTTCTCCATGTTGGCCTAGCTGGTCTCGAACTCCTGACCTCAAGTGATTCTCCTCCCTCAGCCTCCCAAAGTGCTGGGATTACAGGCATGAGCCACCAGTCCCAACCCACCTATTTTATTTTCCCCAAATGTTTTGTGAATGTTTGTTTCACTCCAACCTCCATGTTTATCATGGTATCTTTGTCATTTACCACAGTGCTTGTCACGACATCGTTAATGACTGTTCCTTGAGTGAATGAAGGATTGCTCTGAGGACAAGAATATTAATGTTGACTATGTTAATAAAGAAACCATTCTGGAGGAGGTTATAGAAATCAGACTTGGGCCGGGTGCAGTGGCTTACGCCTGTAATCCCAGCACTTTGGGAGGCTAATCAGGTGGATCATGAGGTCAAGAGTTCGAGAGCAGCTTGGCCAACATGGTGAAACCCATCTCTACTAAAAATACAAAAATTAGCCGACTGTGGTTGTGGGCAACTGTAATTTCAGCTACTCAGGAGGCTGAGGCTGGAGAATTGCTTGAACCCAGAAGGTGGAGATTGCAGTGAGCTGAGATTGCACCACTGCCCTCCAGCCTGGGTGGACAGAGCAAGACTCCATCTTGGGGTGGGGGATTAAAAAAGAGAAACTAGACTTGGAAGCTGAAAGAAGACCCTTGCTCTGTGTTTGCTTAGATTAGTTATATGTAAATTCATGAAGTCAGAGTTGCAAATTCTGGCAATGGATTGTAAACATGCGAGTAATCTATTAGGTGTGTATATAACACATACCAGAAAAAGGAAATTTTTTAGAAAGCTTAGATAAGGCAAATGCACAAGGTGAGATAATTTAAAAAGCCCTGCCTTTGTGACTTGAAGCTGGAATTATTATTTGTAAGTTTTGAAGAGAGGTAGGAGTGATGGGCATTTGTATTGCTTGGAGAAAAGTACATGATCATTTTTCTATCCGAAAAATTTGGCTCTATGCATATTAAACAGAGTTGAGTAACTAATAAAAGATCATCACTGTAAGAAGATGGATTAGAACATGTTTCATTTCAGCACTTCTTTTTTTTTTTTTTTTTTTTTTCCTGAGATGGAGGTTTGTTCTGTTGCCCAGGCTGGAGTGCAGTGGCATGATCTCGGCTCAATGCAACTTCCACCTCCTGCATCTCAGTTCAAGCAGTTCTCCTGCCTCAACCTCCTGAGTAGCTGGAATTACAGGTGTTTGCCACCACGCCCAGCTAATTTTTGTATTTTTAGTAGAGATGAGGTTTCACCATGTTAGCCAGGCTGCTCTTGAACTCCTGACCTCGTGATCCACCTGCTTCGGCCTCCCAAAGTGCTGGGATTACAGGCGTGAGCCACCGTGCCTGGCTCAGCACTTACTCTTTCACAGAACATCTGTTGAGCTCTTCCTGAATAGAATATACAGTAGACTTGGCTAGATGCTTTGCGAGACACAAAGAATGTGGAAAAGTTCCATGCATTGTTAGGGTATACTGAAACTCTAAGGTGTATGTACATGTGACCACTGTATGATATAGGCAATGATTTATGCTGGAAAGAAGCCTGCTGTAAAATAACTAGAAATTTGGAGGATGCTTGGCAGAATTTAAGCATCTGGTCACCATCACTGTATATCTCCTATTGCCTTTCTGATTTTTTTCTGAGATTGAAAACTGCCCTTCAGTGTATTCTGCTGTGTGTAAAGACCATCTCCCTTTGGACACAATGGTGGCTTTGGTCTCTATAAGCCATCTCACAGTCTTAGGCAAAAAAGGGACATTTCCTTTTGGCAGTGTACTGTTCACGCTCTTCAGCCCTGATCCCTTCCGGATCACCCTCTATCTGGGTCTGCCTTCTGGGATCATTGTTTATGATCCTCTTTATGCCCACTGCCTACCTAGTAAAGCTTGACTTTCAACACCCCATTCCTCTCTGGACGCTACTGATTAATCTGTTACACTTATATCACCATGAATCTTTTGGAGATAAGAACTGACTCTAAAGTTGTATGATGTGTAAGTATCACGCCAGGCTAATGGGTGGAGATTTTGGTATAGGTAACTTCCTTCACATCTCTCTCTCTCTTTTTTTTTTTTCCTTTTGGCACAGGGTCTCACTCTGTTGCCCAGGCTGGAGTACAGTGGCATGATCACAGCTCTTTACAATCTCTACCTCCTGGGCGCAAGTGATCTTCCCAGCTCAGCCTCCCAAATAGCTGAGACAAGCAAGCGTGTGCCACCATACCTGGCTACTTTAAAAAATGTTTTTGTGGGGATGGGTTCTTACTGTGTTGCCTAGGCTGGTCTTGAACTCCTGGACTCAAGGGATCCTCCTGCCTCAGCCTCTCAAGGTGTTAGGATTACAGGTGTGAGTCACAGCAACCATCCTCTTAACATCTTTCTCTACCTTTCTGGTCCAGCTAATGAGGATGGAATGACAAGCATTGGGGGTGGCAGAGAATAAGTTAACAGACATAGATTTTTACTACGTGTCAAGCATGCAACCAAGAACTTTCGAATGTGTAGTTAATGGAGTTCTTAGTTGCAGACAACAGAATTCACTTTAGGTAGTTGAAACCAAAGGGGATTTATTAAGGGATAAGTAGCTTCTAGGACAGAGATCTAGAAACATACCCCAAAAGAGGCCAGCCTTGGGAACTGCAGCCTTTACTGTGGTCAGAAAGCTGGTGCCACAACTTCTGGTTTGAGAACTACGTGGTATCTAGTGATCTGTGCCCATAAAATGAATGCTTAGCACTTGGTCTCTTTCCCTAAAGAATCTAAATTACAGGGGTAGCTAGGAAATGTAACTTAGATTCTTCCTTGGGAAGGTGGGTAGTTAACTAGAGGTAACTTTCAACCTGTGGAAAGGAGCTTCCAGAGATTTTGAGATGTGATATGTCCTCTCAACAAATACAGATAATTCATTTTGAATATATTACTTCCATCTGAATGATTTCCTCTAAATTGTGGTGGGCAGGTATTAGTACCTCCTCTTTTAAGGTTAGGGAAACAGGCACAGAAAACCAAATAATTAGTACACAGAAATAGAATTAGATTTAAAACCTAGAGTTGTCTGACTCTAATCTCCCCATATTTCCTTGGCATCTTTTTTGGTTGTATTAAATAGCATGGTTCTCCTCTGGCTTTGGAGATTGTCTCCTACAGCAATCATTGCCTAGAATCTCAGTGGTTAAGCAGACAATTTTGATTCTGAGAGTGACATTCTTCAGAAATATTTGTGAAAAAACATTCTGGGCACGGTTGCCCATGCCTGTAGTCCCAGCATTTTTGAAGACAGAGGCAAATGGATTGTTTGAGCCCAAGAGTTCAAGACCAGCCTGGGCAACATGGCAAAACGCTATCTGTAGAAAAATACACACACACACACATATACACACACACAAATCAGCCAGGTATGGTGGCATGTGCCTGTAGTCTCAGCTACTCAGGAGGCTGAGGTGGTTGAATTGCTTGAGCCCAAAAAGCCGAGGCTACAGTGAGGTAAGTTTGCACCATGGCACTCCTGTCTGGGCAACTGAGCAAGATTCTGTCTCAAAAAAATAAATAAAAAAGGCCCAGCATGGTAGCTCACACCTGTAATCCCAGTATTTTGAAAGGCCAAGGCGGGTGGAACACCTGAGTTCAGGAGTTCAAGACCAGCCTGGCCAACATGGCAAAATCTCATCTCTACTAAAAGTACAAGACTTAGCCAGGCATGGTGGCAGGCACCTGTAATCGCAGCTGCTCAGGAGGCTGAGGCAGGAGAATCGCTTGAACCTGGGAGGTGGAGATTGCAGTGAGTGGAGATTATGCCATTGCACTATAGCCTGAGTGACAAGAGTGAGACTCCGTCTCAAAAAGAAAAGAAAAGAATTTTGCAAAGAAATATTCAAGCCGTGTTATTTCCATCAGAGAACCAACAGACACAAAGGGAGCTAAGAGAATACCACCTCCCCTCCCCATATGGAACTTTTGCCTGGGAAGGTGCAAGGTGGAGAAGGCGGTGAGTGGGGGCAGGGGAGTAGTCCCTGACACTTGTTCAGGCTTTTATGGTGAAGCTGTGCTAATGTCTTTAATCACTTCCAAAGGAATGGCAAGCAGAGTCGTGCACCGAGAAGGCCTGAACTTTTATCAAGTGCTAGCGTCTTTAGGAGACAGCATGGGAGAAATACAAAACAGGCCGGAGGAAGGTGAAGTGTCTGCTTTGTTTCACGTTTTCCTTTCTACCGAGATATAAGTGAGATCTTTCTATAAAGACCAAAGTGGCTTCATGAGAATTGCCATAGTAGACAAGAGGTCTTTTTACTTTTTATGCGATGCATTTGTATTGAAAACACATGTTGGAGACCAAAGTCATTTTCTTTATAGATAATGAATCTTACAACTGGTTTGAACCATTTTTTAAAACTCAAGTGCTTTACCACTCCTTGTGATTGGTGGGACTAGAAAAATTGCCAAAAAAAAAAAAAAAAAAAAAAAAAAAAAGAAATGAAAAACAAGGAAAGCAGAAAGAAAACGGAAGAATTTGAAAAGTTGCAAGAAATGACGAAGCACAGAGAACCTTCAGAAACGCCAGTGATCCCAGGGTGCTTGGGACAGCTTGGTTACTTTTGCTAGCAATATGCCTGGGGGGAAGTTATATTTGTTGTATTTCAAACTGTTAGGAATTTGGTAATTGATCAATTTTTTTTCTTAACGAGAAAAGAAAGCTTTCGGAGGTGGAGGAGGAGCACTTTGGGATGATCTCGCTTCAGAGCGGTCCTTCTGTCCCATTGTGTCTTTGCTCACATCCGGCAATGATCAAGGCAGTATCTTTAAACAAAAGTGAAAAGTTGCTGTGACCTTCACTGTCAGGCTCAATTTGAACTGGGCCACAGGACTTTGCAATTTATTTTTTAAATTAGCTGTTCCTGTCTCTTGGTGTTTGTCTACATGCCGCCCCCGCTGCATGAAAAAGACAGACAGTGGGATGCTTTTACTTCATCGGATGTTCTCTTCACTCTCGAATAAACAGTACTGTGCTACCTTGTAAAAAGGGCTCTGAACCCAAGTACATCTTGCTGACATGGTGTGAATTTTATATTTAGGCTTTATTAATATATGAAGCAGTTTTGTCTTTGATTTTGTTCAACTTCTCCCCGTTCTCCTTGCTCAGAGAGAGCATGTTTCTCCTTTTTTAGCTTCTGGTGGTGGCGGTGATGGTCGTTTTTGCTTTTTTGTTGTTGCTTCTCTTTTTAATTCCTAGATATTATTCTTTTAATAGCTGTTAGAATTATAAATTCCAAATTCAAGAGCAAGGCTGGACCTGGACATCCTCTGCTCCAATTCCTCTAGAAGTGAAGGAAACTGGATGATGGGGAAATGAAATGACTTACTCAAAGTCATGCACCCAGTTAATGATCTGCAGACTTCCATTTGAATCTCTTTTCCCTGTACCAGGTGGCTGATAGGCAGAGACAGGAGTCAGGGGAAGGCTCCTTCTTCCCCTAAGTGAGCCCATTAGAGGTTTGAAATGGGTCATCAAGGCTGTAATTCACAAAATTAAGCTAATTCTGACTCTCCAGCCAGGTAACATAATAATAACAATATTTAAATTTAGCAATATTCTTTTACCATTTTTGCCTGATTATATTTATCATTTTTTATGAAGTAGGAAGTGGGGGACGTTTCAGAAAGTTAATTTACCCAACCGGGGACATCAAACCTTAACTGGGACCTGCAGATTTTCGTTAGAGAGACTTTGATCCTCATTCCCCATGTTGGACTGAAATTTGGAAATGTTTCCTCATATTTAGCTGCACAACTGCTTTTCCTCACAGAAAAGATGGGGATTTACCATCTCCCTGTATCCTCTTAGGTATTGCTTTGTTTTGATTTTCCGATAGATCAATTAGGTTTGCACAAATCATGTAAGGACAAATGGATACCAGCTAAAAAGGCGGGATGGAAGATGGTGTGTGGTTAGTTCATTCAGGAAGAGCTGGTCACCATCAGATCTGATCATCCTCTCCTTCACATCTTACATGTCCCACAATGTACTGAAAGCTGTGGATTATTATGGTGCTGAGAATCCCATCATCGTGATATGATCTACCTGAAAACGCTGTATTAAAACCAGACCATGCTGTGATCACCTTCCATTTGCTGAAGCTCCACGGACATCTTTTGTGAGAGCTTTGTGTTTTTATATACAGAAGAGTTTAATGTTGAATTATTCCTCCCAAATGCAAATGCCAGATTAACCCATATGTCATCTATTTACAAGACACTGTGAACACTGGCTTTCTTTTACAGTAGATGAGACAATGTGTGGCAATATTTCATGAAGGCATAATCATGCTGTACAGGGCCCTAGAATATAGTGTGACAGTGCAATTCATGGAAACATAATCACTTCCTTTCAAAATGGCAAATGTGGTTTCAGTGCTAAAGAACTCGGCTCGGGCCATTGTTATGGGTGGAAATCACCTCTTGTCATCAGAGCATCTAAGACTGTGTCGAGATCAGCAGCTGTTCTCCCGAGAATGGCGCATCTTTCATATTCAGGTCTTCCCAGGGGTTCTTTGACATGGTCTCAACCTGTTTGTATTTTATTTATGATTCTCAGTCTTGTAATATCACTGTTTACTAGATTTGTACCTACCGAGCTTTTCTTGTCTCGGATGCCCCAACCCTCATGTTCACGGGGGAAACAGGCATTGCCATGCAGGGAACGCCTCTTTGCTAGGTTTCATTAGGGACTTTGGTTTTGTTTTGTGTTTTAAGTCTGGCTCTGTTGCCCAGGCTGGAGTGTAGTGGCCTGATGTCAGCTCACCGCAACCTCCGCCTCCTGAGTTCAAGCGATTCTCCTGCCTCAGCCTCCCCAGTAGCTGGGACTACAGGTGTGCACCACCAACTCGGCTAGTTTTTGTATTTTTAATGGAGACGGGGTTTCGCCGTGTTGGCCAGGCTGGTCTCTTAACTCCTGACTTCAAGTGATCCGCCAACCTTGACCTCCTAAAGTGCTGGGATTATAGGCATGAGCCACTGCACCTGGCCCAGGGACGTATTTTTGATTTTTGCAAGATGTCAAAAATGAGTATCAGCCTCTACCATCCAGAGGACCCTGTTCTTGACATCACTAAGCAGGAGCATCTTCCCAGATTCTCTGTCCTATTGAAAAAGGGCAGAACAAAAGCCCAAGTGTAGCATGTTATAACTTACCCAGTACTGGGCAGTTCCTCTTGGGGTTTAGCCTCTTTTACTTTGGAGCACATATCCCAAGTTTCATGAGACTGCGGTGTAGAACATACCGAGGAAGATGAGCCTTTCCTCTCCTCCCTGCTTTTATAAATCTCAGTGGTAGTAAGGAGGTCTAAGAACAAAGGGGAAGCTGTAGCAAAGGAGTAGAACAAGTGGGGTGACTTTTTGCTAAAGAGAGGGACGTGTCCCTCCTACCAAAGGACTTGGCGTCTTTATGAACAATCACTTTTTCAGCTGATAAACATACTTAAGGAAAAGTGCATTTAGATGCCGTCTTTACTCATTTATTCTCCAAACTGTAATACAGCACATTTTGGGTTTCAGTATATTGCATTTTAAAACTAATGATGCATTCATTCTAGAGCAAATCTTATTTCTAAGCCCTAATTTAATAGAATTAAACTCTAAGCTGAATTGGTTTTATGAGATAAAACTCTGAAGTTGATAACTGCGTTTAGGAATAGTTCAGGTATTGAGTTTCTAATTTGCTTCCTGAGCATGGAAATCCCTCAGATAATCAATATTGACTACCTTTAATTGGTAGCAAAGGCTCTTGCTGAGTTGTCTGTCTTCTGCTGGAGGAATTACCTCGCACACGGGTTCTCTGTACCGCTGTCTGATTGGTCGCTGCTGAAAAGCCCTGGCCTTGAGTTCATTTCAAGTTGAACATTTATTCCTCATCAGTTGATCACAGCTATACTCACCTTTGTTGAAACAACGGTGGACATGGAAACGTTTTCTTCTGTATGCCTTATAGAGTTTCTGGGTTTGTTGTAGCTTTCTTTGAGGGCTATCCATTTAGTCTCTATTGCAGACATTATTATTTTTATTCAGTGGGGGCAGAGGGCAGACTGATCAAGATAAGATTAGAGCTTTCCAAAGGGTGGGAACATTCCTGATTATGCTATAACCCTGTAAATCAGTTCTAATACCCTCTAAAAAGGAAGAGCCTGCTAATTGTTAAATGAAGTATTCACAGATGCTACAGGCATTTGGAAATGGATTTCTCCAAATCCATTAAAAATCAGATGCTGGCTTATTTTGGTAAAGAAAATGTGTTTTAAATATGAATATAAAATACAAGCAAATATTTTTTTCTTTTGGAGCAGAGGATACCCATTAATCTCCTCCTTGATTTTAATCCTCTAAGAAAGAATTTTTTTCCCCCTTGCCAAGGGGTGGGGGTCGGGGACAGATATTATTTAAAGGAATTCAGTTGGAATACCATAGAACTGCTACTGCATTCAACCTGTTTTTCAAAAATAAGGCAATTTAAAATTTTTATTGTTTCTTTTTTCTGTTATCAAGGTGAGACATGTTTAGCGTGAAACATTTTTTTTAAACTATGGAATAGCACACAAAATAAAAAATAAAGTGTAATCCCACCACCTACACATAGTCACTGCCAACATTAAAGAGTTGTATCCTTCCCTATCCTTCCTACGCATATATAAGCTTTTGGATAGGTTATAAAATTAAGATCAAAATGTACATAATTCTTTGTAAACTGCTTTTAAAATGTAAAGTTATATTGGAAACATTTTTCCTTGGTACTAAGTCCATGTTTATGACCTGATTTTTTTAGTGGCTCCACAGTATGGGTGCACCATAATTTATTTAACCGATTCCCTGTTTATTGGGCATTTATTTTCTTCTGGATTTCTTGGTATTATAAATAACACCGTGATAGACAACATTGAACATAGATCTTATAAAACACAATACTGTGTGTTTTATATTTAGCACAGTGCTCTGTTACCTGTACAGAAAACCTTGCACAGATATCCACACTTTGGGATACCTTTGCTGAATGTTACCTGACTTACTTCTTTCTCTCTCTTCCATTTCAAAAATTCTCCATGATGATGATGAAATGTTTTATACATGTAGCTTCTTGGGGAAGTTTAGTTTTGTTCTTTCAGTCCTGTGTTCTAGTAAATGCTTTCTGAGCTTGTTATATTTTCCAGAGATGACTAAATCTGTGTTTTTCACTCTTGTCTTGTCTATAAAGTTGCATTAATTATAAGGTACATGCAGCAAAGGTGAACTCATTCTTAACTCAGGAAGAGCTCTGGCATTTGTTTCAAGTTTATAGGAACGTTCCTTCTCCTCCTCTGGAAAAAGCCCATGTTACTGGGGGCCTGGACAGCTCTCCTGGGGTTGTCCACCTGCCACGCCCTTGCTGTTTGTGGCTCGGGGAAGTTGGTTTCCTCTCTTGATAGTTCAGGAAGGCCAGTGAATGTGAAATCCAGCCTGAGAGGCTGGGAGAGTAAATCGTGGATCTGGCCCATTTCAGTGCAAGTAAATTACATTTTGTCAGCTTCATTGCCCTGAATTTCACGGGTAAATGTGGGACATTGAACGAATGGCATTTGACAATAAAAAAAAAAAAAAAAAAGACTAACGCCTTATTAATGCAAACAATCTCTGATTCAAATGGCTGCAGGCAAGGAGGGGTTGTTATTTCAGTGGAGGCAATTGCTGTTTTTCCTTCTGTTCATGTTAATTTCTCAGAAAAATGTAAGGTCTTTATTTTGCTCCATGCTGGATTAGAAACACCATTGCCTCCTCTGGAAAAATACTGGTTTTGGGATTGTAGAAACTCAGAGATTTAGAGTTCTTATTCTACCTCAAGAGCCTTTGCATTCTGGTTGGTGTAATAACACACACATCCTCTTGAGTTTGCATTCAGGTGCCCTTCCTTTACCTGTAGCATCCTTGTGGCTCTTTCTCTGTGGTCAACCTAGTTGAAAAACCCAGATGCAAGTGCAGCATGGGAAGTGTTTTATGTCCTAGACAGACAACCAAAGGTCTTAGGTTGCCTTCTAGAAATATAATAATTGGTTCTTTTATGTGTGTGTTTGTGGAAGGTAGGGGACAAATTTCTTTATCTCATCACCTTCAGCAGACTTACTATTTTGCCATGTTTTTTTTCTATTTAATCAGAGAAAATACCAAAATTCACAGAAGCAAAATTCAACTCATCATCTAATTCTGTATGTTCATTCTTGTAGCCATCTTACTTTCCATTTAAAGTAAAGACAGATGTATACTATTTTAAATAGATGTATACTATTTTCTTCTTATGAGACAGTCTTGCTGTTGCCCAGGTTGGAGTACAGTGGCACAATCTTGGGCCATTGCCGCTGCTTCCTGGGTTCAAGCAATTCTCCTGCCTCAGCCTCCCAAATAGCTGGGACTACAGGCACCCCCCACCACCCCCGGCTATTTTTGTATTTTTTAGTAGAGATGAAGTGTCTCCATGTTGGCCAGGCTGGTCTCGAACCCCTGACCTCAGGTGATCCACTCGCCTCGGCCTCCCAAAGTGCTGGGATGACAGATGTAAGCCCCTGTACCCAGCCGATGTGTACTATTTATACTGCTCTTTAATTTTCCCAACCAAAGAGAAACTGAAACACTAAACATACTGGCAAGTTTATAAGTAGGTTTGCCCTGACACCACCTGTGTTTGTGGTTTGTCAATGGAGATAAAGGAAAATATCTAGTTTATCTCCTCAGATACCTCCTTTGACTCTACTCATAAGCAAAATTAATTGTGTTTTATGTTTTGTGCTTAGCTGAAAGGCCCTGCGAGAGTATAATCTTCAGTATCAAAGACAGAGACTTTTATGGTGATCTTGATGGAGGTAGAGAATAGAGATGAATGACTAAGTGATAATAGGAGACCTTGTTGTCACAAAAGTAGGATTATGTGTGACAATAGAAGATCTTCAAAGACTTTGGGAAATGTTTTCAGTCTTTTTGAAAAATCTATTTTAGATTTGGGGGGAGGTGTGCTTGTTTGATAAGTGGGCATATTGCGTGCTAGTGGGGATTGGGCATCTAGTGTACCCGTGACCCAAACAGTCAACATTGTACCTGGATGGTTATTTTTTAGTCCTTATCACCCTCCCACCCTTCTCCCTTTTGGAGTTCTGGGGTCTATTATTTCCATCTTTATGCTCATTGTACCTATTGTTTAGCTCCTACTTATAAGTGAGAACATGCAATATTTGGTTTTCTGATTCTAGGTTAGTTTGCTTAGGATGATGACCTCTAGTTCCATTCCGGTTGCTGCAAAGGACATCATTTGGTTCTTTTTTATGGCTCTGTAGTATTCCATGGTGTGTGTATACCACTCTTTCTTCATCCAGTCAACTGTTGATGGATACTTAGGTTGATGGATCTGTAGGTCCATGACTTTACTGTTGCAAATGGTGCTGCAGTGACACACAGGTGCCATTTTAATGTAACGATTTCTTTTTCTTTGGGCAGATACCCAGTAGTGGGATTGCTGAGTCAGATGGTAGTTCTGTTTTTAGTTCTTTGAGAAATCTCCATACTGTTGTCCATAGAGTTTGAACTGATTTACATTCCCACCAACAATGTATTCTCCAACCATGCCAACATCTATTGTTTTTAAGTTTTCAGTCATAACCATTGTAACTGGCGTGAGATGATCTCTCATTGGCCACTGGTGTTTCTTGTTTTGAGAAATGTCTGTTCAGGTCCTTTGCCCACCTTTTCATGTTTGTTTTTGTTTGTTTATTTTTCTCGTTGAGCTGTTTGAGTTCCTCGTAGATTCTGCAATCTGTGTCAGAGGCATGATTTCCAAATATTTCCTCCCATTCTGTCGTCTGTTGGCTTTGTTATTTCTTTTGCTGAGCGGAGCTTTTTAGTTAAGTCCTAATTTTTTTAGTCTCATCAGCAAACTTTGTAATGTGTAAGGATCTAATCCTAGCCAATAGGATCACACAGAGATGAAACTTCGACCTGGACTCTTAGGCATTCTTGCCAAGCTTTCATGCCTGGGTGAGAAGGCTCAGTCTTCATAGGAGAAAAGTCCGAAAAAGAAGTCAGGGCTAAAGGAGCTGAGATTGTGTTATGAGGGTGATGATGACCAATGTCGTCATCCCCGTCAAAGAAGACATCATGTCAGCTCAGGAACTTTTAGATACAATACCCCTTTTTCATAACAAACATTTTGTTAACGTCTTCTTTACTATTCTGAAAAGACATACATAGAAAATATAACCTACCCCTTCATGTAATTTTTTAAAAAATCACTGAAATACCACAACTGTAATATAAAATGAAAAGAAAACAATTTATATTGATATATGCATTTTAACATGAAAATGCTGAGGACAGCTACATTGGAAAACATAAAAAGTGGGCTACCTACACCTGTGAGTAGACTCACCATGAACAGGTCATCTGCAAATGTGGACTAATGGAGATGTGTTGTGTTGCTGACTTGGTTTCATTAAGTGGCTTTGTCGAGATTTTCTGACATGGTAAACAAGAAAGTCTAGAACAAGACAGCTTGCAGTTTTCCCTTGACTTACCTGGCACTTGCATTCCTGGAAAATCTGTTTATATTCACCCTGAGCATTAAATCATTTGTTTATATGTGAAAGTATTTAGGTTATTGTCTCAGATCATTATTAACAGTTTTTACCTCTGTGAATGTCCAGTGAAACCTTTGGAAACCTTGCAGGAGGTAGATGGGACAGTTCTTCATGGTAAGAGGTGGTTTTGGATGATACTGGGTGTTTGGCATCCCTGGACCTGCCCACTAAATGTTAAGTGCCCTACCTCCCCTATCACTGTGACAATCAAAACTGTCCCAGCAGCTCCAAACTGTGGGACGATGATGGGAGATGGTGGTGTGAGGAGGGACCCAAGAATCACGCAGATCTGTTGATCCTAATGCCTCAGTTTTTTTTTTTTTTTTTAAAAAGGTCCTGTGATGTCAAACTTAAACACAAGATATATCCATTTGGTATGTATGTTGTTACTTTTGGATGCAATGATAACAGTTGTAAGATTTCAGTAGTTTCTCAAATTTTAGCTTCTTAGTCCCCTCCAAAGAAACCTTTTGAAGGAATTTAAAATATATGGTCTACACTTTGAAGATTTGACATGTATCAAATACCACATTGCAGTTTTTATACGTGACTTTACTTAATGTCCCACCTGTAACTTTTGAAGTTATTTTATCCATTTAGCAAATGGGAAAACAGAGATTTAAAGATGTTAGAACCTCAGTGAAAGTTCCTCAGCTACTAGTTTTCAGAGTAAAATTTGACTTCAAGTCTGTATACCTTCCAATAAAATAGTATGACAATCATCCCAACAAAGACAACCTCAGGAGAGGACAGTTGTTGGAATCTCCCTCCTTCCTTCCTTTCTTTTTCCTTCCTTCCTCCCTCCTTCCCTCCCTCCTGTTTGCTTGCTTGCTTGCTCTGTCGCCCAGGCTGGAGTTCAGTGGCACAGTCTCAGCTCAATACAACCTCTGCCTCCTGGATTCAAGCCATTCTCCTGCGTCAGCCTCCCTAGTAGCTGAGATCACAGGCACATGCCACCATTCCCGGCTAATTTCGGTATTTTTAGTAGCAATGGAGTTTCACCATGTTGGTCAGAGTGGTCCCAAACTCCTGACCTTGTGATTTGCCCACCTCAGCCTCCCAAAGTGCTGGGATTACAGACGTAAGCCACCACGCCTGGCCTGGATCCCTCTTTCTATAACTTCATGGTGGAATTGTCCCCAAATCCACTTTAGGAATATCTAAAATGGGACCACACCTCTGGTAGAACATGCGGGCTCTTGATTCTCTTGTGTGCTGGGCCCCGCTGAAGGCTTTAATGTACCATGTTGCAGTGATTAATTTCCCCCCTCTGTGTTGAGTTCTGTACTTTATGTTTGAGCTCTTTGCAGAAAAAAAATCATTTGTAACCATGTTTTGACAGCAGTAAGACAGACTATAACTCGAAAGTGAAGATATTGTGGTCCCTTGTAATTGTGCTTAATCACAATATGTTTTAATAAGAGGAAAATTTTGAAGGAGGGGGAAAAAAAAGAAATGATAGGATAATGGAGGTGGCACGCAGTTTTATGTCTTTTGCCCCAGAGAGCACCCTTGTTGGTGGGTTCTGGGTGTTGATGGGATGATTGGCTTATCTCCATGGCAGAAGCTGGTGAGGATGTGCCACTCAGATCCCCTGGGGTCCCTTTGACTAGTTAGGTGCCCTTCACCCTGAAGGAGCTGCTGCTCCTTTCTGCAGCCTTCCCCATAAAGCTTTGGGTAGAGAGAGCTGCTTTGCCAGGAAGTGCTGGGAGTTACATTTCTCAAGCCACAGCTCTGGGTGTCCAGTACTTATAACTGACTTGGGTGGGGTGGGACGAGGTCTGCAGAAGCCTTTCCTCAAGACTGAACAGACATAGGACAGGCAGTTTATGCCCCAGAGCTCCCCGTGGCATGGTAATGAAAACAGACTTCACCTGAAACCACATTCTAACTTGCTCCTTTCTCCGCCCCATCCTGCAGCTCTCTCCCTTTTCCCTGAGGGTTCTCACTCAAGAATCTCCATCTCAAAGTTGTTTCTGTGAAACCAGACATGAGGAAGATTCACTTTTCAGAAGGAAGCCATCTTGATTTCCCACCACAATCCAGCAAACCTAACTTTAAAAATAATAACCATCATGTTAAACTTTTTCTCTGTCCCCAGCACTCTGTAAGCAGTTTATATATATAATCTTTTACTTTAAAAATCTTTTATAGTTGAGGAAACTAAGACTTAACCCACCTGATCAACAGCATGTAGATTAGTATCTGATGGAGATGGCATTTGACTCCAAAACCCATGGTCTAAAGCACGTTGCTTTACCTCTTTTGTTACTTATCACCAGGATGGTAAATCCTCATCAAAGGAAGCCATGGTTTCCAGAAGCCAGCATGGTTTACTAAAAAATAAATCTCGGCAAATTACACGTTCCCCACCCTTCCTTCCTTTTAAAAATAAATGTTGGCTGGGTGGAGTGGCTTATACCTATAATCCCAGCACTTTCGGAGGCCAAGGTGAGTGGATCACCCGAGGTCAGGAGTTTGAGACCTGCCTAACCAACATGGTGAAACCTTATCTCTATTAAAAATACAAAAATTAGCAGGCCGTGGTGGTGGGTGCCTGTAATCCTAGCTACTCGGGAGGCTGACACAGGAGAATCACTTGAACCTGGGAGGCGGAGGTTGCAGTGAGCCGAGATTGTGCCATAGCATTCTAACCTGGGAGACAGAGTGAGACTGTGTCTCATAAATGAATGAATGAATGAATGAATGAATCCTATATCAGTGGATTAAGGGAACAGCTTGGGTTTTAGCAAATCCAGGATGTTGGACAAATTCACTTGTATATCTTCGAAGACTAAGTGAAGAAATGTGGACTGACTTAGTGGAATATAGTTTGTTGAATAACCATGATCAACAACTTTTGATAACCTGGGAGAATTGCCTTGATTTCATAATCATTCCCAACCTGGAGGCGCTGTTATCTTTTTAAATTTCTAAGCCGGGAGTGGTGGCTCAAGCCTGTAATCCCAGCACTTTGGGAGGCCGAGGCGGGTGGATCACGAGGTCGAGAGTTCGAGACCATCCTGGTCGACATGGTGAAACCCCATCTCTACTAAAAATACAAAAAATCAGCTGGGCATGGTGGCGTGTGCCTGTAATCCCAGCTACTCAGGAGGCTGAGGCAGGAAAATTGCCTGAACCCAGGAGGCGGAGGTTGCGGTGAGCCGAGATTGTGCCATTGCACTCCAGCCTGGGTAACAAGAGCGAAACTCTGTCTCAAAACAAACAAACAAACAAACAAACAAATAAAAAAAAACAAATAAATTTCTAAATCAGGCCCTGTAATTCTTTTTTAAAATTGTAAATCAATGACTTAGATGAAAAAACAGTAATCATACTTTCCAGTATGCAAAATGGGAGAGAACGAACACATAGGTTATCAAAGCCAGTATTCTAAAGAAAAAACACCACAGAGGAGAAAGCTGAGTTAAGATGAAATGAGGTGCAATATAGTCGTTCAAATTCCGGTATTTAGATTCAAAGTTCAACTGCATGACTACAGGTTTTGTGAGATGTGGCTTCGCAGCAGAAGTTCTTGTAAAAGCGACATCGGGATGTGAATTGATGTCACACACCATGGGGGCTAAGGAGTGACTGTGATCTTTGACCATGTTTACAGATGTATGCTCTTTCTGTATGTAAACTGATGATGAGTTCAGTTTACATCTAGGAATAGTTGGAAGGACACGGATAAAACTAGAGTACATTCAACAGTCATTAGCAAGAGCAATATTGTGTCTGGAAATGAACAATACCAATTAACTGAACAGTCAAAGAAAACATTTAGCTTCAAAAGTAAACTCTTGGGAATTTCAAGTCCTGGAAGGAATGTGGCTCGGAACTGCAGGCTGGGTTGCACCGAAAGGACAAAAGTACAAATGACAGAAACCACATATGAGTAAAAACTTGGGAAGAGACAAAAGCTGTTTCAACACAAGGAAGAACTTTCCTATAATTCTAGCACCATGATACCTGGAGTCTACTTTGCAGTGATGTACTGAGTTCTGTCACCAACAGGGAACTTGGTAGCTGTTTATCAGGATGTTATCACAGAATGAATGCACTGTGGAGGTGATTAGATTAGATGGTATCTAACATGCTTTATGGCCATGAACTTATGGCTTTAAAATATTCCTAATGTACATGACGTTCATGGGTGTGGAATTAATATGAACTTCACAGTGAATTCTAGCACTCAAATATTCTGCAGTAAAGAAATCCATCGGGCTATGTAGCCCTGACTGTTTCTTAAACCTACTTGACTTTGGACTGTTGCGTTTGAGGGGTAACTTGCATGGCGCCTGTTCTGTGGGCCAGGCCGTGGGAGGCGCTGTTGTAAAGGACTCACCAGCTCTTGTTTTTATCTATTAGACATCAATTAGCATTGCCCTAGTTTCATACTAGCTTATCGCCTGGGTTCAGGCCTGAGCATAGACCAGTGGAAAAAAATCAGACTGGAAATAGGAAGCTCCTGAGTGCTCCTAAGGGAGTCTAGCGTCTGCTGGTCCTTGTCTCCATTCTGAGATTAGGACCAGCTCCAAATGGTATTTACAGAAATGTTGCCCACACTGAAATAAACCCATGTCTAGACTAGCTTGGGTATAAACTCTGTAGAACAAAATTAGTTTGTTTACTCTTCTGCTGGGCCTTATTAATACTACTACTACTAATAAATATTACTTATCAAATACTAAGTCATATAAATTATTACTTATCAAATAAATAAATAAATAAATAAATTCTGGGTTAGTGGATTAAGGGAATAGCTTACTATATTCTAGGCACTGAGCTAGGCCCTTCCTGTACGTTGTCGAATTTAATCTTCCTAACAACTCTGCCAGGTAGTTTTTATTAGTCCCATAAGACAGATGAGTAAACTGAGGACCCAGGAGCGTAAATAACTTGCTGAAGTCGGCTCAATCACCAAAGGATGGATGCAGGATGTCACACTAGTTATTATGATTGACTCCAAATACACTCTGAAGAGATTTGCCACACAAGTTGGATGACTCTCTCTGGTCCAGGGTAAGTCTACAAATGCCTGCCAAGGGTGCCATTCTCCACCAAGCCTCTGGCAGGAATGCATTTTCCAGGGACCAACCAAATCCCCCCTTGACAATGGCTTTTGTAGTTTGATGCTCATGTTCCTAGGACAGGAGGCAGTGTCATCTTCAAGGGCTTTTTCCTTTTTTTTGAGACGAAGTTACTCTCTCGTTGGCCAGGCTGGAGTATAATGGCGCAATCTCGGCTCACTGCAATCTCTGCTTTCCGGGTTCAAGCGATTCTCCTGCCTCAGCCTCCTGAGTAGCTGGGATTACAGGCGCCTGCCACCACACCTAGCTAATTTTGTATTTTTAGTAGAGACGGGGTTTCACCGTGTTCATCAGGCTGGTCTCAAACTCCTAACTTCAGGTGATCCTCCCACCTCGGGCTCCCAAAGTGCTGGGATTATAGGCATGAGCCACCACTCCAAGCCCCTTGAGAGCTTTTAAAGCCCTACAGTCTCTGAGCACCAAGGGGATCGTTGTGACCTACAATGTGTAAACAAAGGAGAGGAAAAAAAAAACTGTTTAAAAACAAGTTTAAAATAAAAAAAGGGCCTCCTCACTGGAAATTTTATCAAGAGATTAGTTTACTCTTTTGTGGAGCTATAAGAACTTCTAATGGGTTACGCTTCCTGACTACATTTGTCTTCCATTTCTGTTCATGTGTCTTTTAAAGTGTCCTATGCCAGGACCTTTCCACCTCACGTTGGAAGATTTGCCTCCGAGAATGAGAGGCCTGAGCTTCCACTGTAGGAATGTCACATGTTTTCTCTTGCACAAGTAAGTAGCAAGGGGGCGCCCAGACATTTGGCTTACTGCGGAGGCATCTGAGGTCTGTGCTTATTCATGCATATTTACAAGGTAATTAGTTGTCCATTCATTCATTAGCGTGTTTATAGGGCCACTCACAAAGCTTCTCAATTGCAGCTTGAAGAGAGACAGCCAAGAAGGGCCTCGAGGGAATACTTGGGTTAAACAGAGTCACAGCTTGATACAGTGAAACTCACCAGTCCCCAGACCAGAACTAGTTTAGTAACTCAAATGTGATTTTTCAGTCACCCAGAAGTGAAATCTTTAATTGGCTCATTCACATTTTCCCTCTAAAAGTCAGACAGATCCTCAGAGATGATAGACACTCCTGTTTTTTAAGCCTTCTATGCCCAGACAGAAATTTCAATATTTCATTGTTTTTCCTTTAACTTACTGAAATTGCGATGTAACTTGCATACAGTCAAATTGACTCTGGGTGTATAGATCTGTGAATGTTGATGGACATACACAGCTGTGTAACCCCTGCTATCAAGTACAGAACAATTTCAGTGTGCTTTCAAAGTGAAGAGTTTTTGCAGGTCAGGCATGGTGGCTCATGCCTGTAATCCCAGCACTTTGGGTGGCCTATCCAAGAAGACTGCTCGAGCCCAGAAGTTAGAGACCAGCCTGGGCATCATGATGAGACTCTGTCTCTACATTAGCTGGGCAGACTGGCACATGCCTGTGTTCAGCGACTCAGGAGGCTGAGGCAGGGTGATCCCTTGAGCCCCGGCGTTTGAGCCTGCAGTGAGGCAAGATTGTGCCACTGCACTCCACCCTGGGTGGCAGAGTGAGACTCTGTCTCTAAAGAAAAAAGAAGAATTTTGGCATGTTTTTCAGAATCAGTTGAGCAGATATGAGTTAGACATGCCTTACTTCATGGAATGAGAAAAGACAGTATTCAGAGAGAAAGGACAGTTGCTGTAAGGTTTTGATCCACGGCAATGCATGTTGGAAAAATTCTGATGGGGCAGGCAAGACTCAGTCTAGTGATGCAGCATCAGAAGAGAATAAATAGATCTGCTGATTCAGAAGTGATTGAGGGCAGTTATCTGGTTTTCTAAAGCTGCTTTTTTTTTTTTTTTTTTCTAAAAAATGAGGATGATGGATTATGTTTTCTCCTTATGTGGTTTGGTGAGAATTACTATCATTCCATTGGCCACCTGGCTAACTGGACACAAGCCTCTTTATATTTAAAATCCACTCCCTAAGTGCTCGGGGCTGGCCTCACCACCCTGGAAGGAAGGTGCTTCTTGTACTAGCTGCTTTGCATTCCCGACGAGCTCCTCCTGGATATCAAAGACAGGCAGTTTGTAGAACCTGTGTTTTTGAAAATCTGCTCCTATGTTAGATCTGAGAGAAAAAACGTCTGGCTCTTCAAATCATCTTCACACTTTCAAATCCCCTCTGAATCTTTGTTTTTCCCAGTTCCAGATCCTCCACAAACACGCTTCCTATGGTCACATGGATGTTTCAATATTTAGTTCCTTCATTGATTTCAAAACAACTTCAAACTCACCTCCTTCAGGAAACCTCCACTCCAGCTAACCTCCTGGAAGGATAGAGGGTATCATTGCATAGTACTTATAAAAAAAGAGGAGCGCCTACCACCTCTTCCTTCTTTAGCTCTCATTTTGTGTTCCAGCAGCGTTTTATTAATCCTCCCTTGCCCATTAGAGCCCCAGAGTGTGGGGCTGACCGCTCCATTTTTGAGTTGGATTGCTATCTGTCATCTACTCATCATTTCCCTAACATCCACCTACCTGCATACCTATCAGTCCCATCCACCCATCTACCATCTCTCTATCCATTGATCTACCCATCATCTGTCTACTAATCCCTATATTATCTATCTCTACCATCTACTATCGTCTATCTATCATTTACATGTCTGCCTAACTTATCTGATCTCTATCTCTATCATCTGTTAATCAGTTATGTCTATTACCTTTCTGTCTGTCAGTGGATCCATCCTCCCATCCCTCCATCACTCCACCCATTCCTCCATCCCTTCACCCATCCCTTCTTCCCTCTACCCATCCCTCTACCATCCCTCTATCCCTCCACCCATCCTTCCATCCCTCCAACACTCCACCCATCTCTCCATCCCTTCACCCATTCTTCCATCCCTCTACCCATCCTTCCATCCCTCCACCTATCCTTCCATCCCTCCACCCATCCTTCCATCCCTCTACCCATCCTTCCATCCATTCCTCCATCCTTCTACCCATCCCTCCCTCCCTCTCTCCATTATTCCATCCCTTCACCCATCCCTCCATCCCTCTACCCATTCTTCCATCCCTCCACCTATCCTTCCATTCCTCCACCCATCCCTTCTTCCCTCCACCCATCCCTCTACCCATCCCTCTATCCCTCTACCCATCTTTCCATCCCTCCACCCCTCCACCCATCCTTTCATCCCTCCATCCCTCCACCCGTCCTTCCATCCTTCCATCCCTCCACCCATCCTTCCATCCTTCCATCCCTTCTCCCATCCTTCCATCCCTCCATCCCTTCTCCCATCCTTCAATCCCTCCATCCCTTCACCCATCCTTCCATCCCTCCATCCCTTCACCCATCCTTCCATCCCTCCATCCCTTCTCCCATCCTTCAATCCCTCCATCCCTTCACCCATCCTTCCATTCCTCCATCCCTCCACCCATCCTTCCATCCCTCCATCCCTCCACCCATCCCTCCACCCATTGCTCCATCCATCCCTCCATCCCTCTACCCATTCCTCCATCCCTCCACCCATCCTTCCATCCCTTCATCCCTCCCTTGAGTATGTTATTTATTATCTCAGGGTCTTAGTTTTCTTATCTATAAAATGGGACTAGGAATAATGCCTCAAAGGCTGTTATAAGGATTAAGTGATGTATATTTAGCATTTAGAATAATTTCTGTCATACAGAAAGTCTCAATAGTATTAGCCTTCAGTGTCTTCATTATTCTCATGATGTCCTTGTCTCCTTCCTTGTCTCCTCTTCCATTCACAAGAACAGGGTCATGCTTTCCTACTTGGGACTTTCATCAAACCCTACCTTCAACCAAGACCTAGTAACAGTAGCAAAACAGCTGTTGGTGTTCAACACCCACCCTGGTCACATCACTTCATCATATCTGGGACCTGGGCCCTTACATTTTACTGCATTTTGTACCTCTTTCTTTTTATGGTTTGTTAATTTTTTTCTTACTTTATTGTTATTTCATGTGGTTGCCACTCCTGTTTCTGTATTATTTGTACGCATCTGCTCTTCCGAAACACGTGTTTGGAAATAAAGTCACTCAGAACTGCTCCAGGTAATATTTCATGGTAGTCACTGAAGGGTTTCTGGGTTATACAGGAAGAGTGGGCAATCCACAGCCCGCTGCCTAATTTTATATGACCTGACAGCTAAGAATGATTTCTACATTTTTAAATAGTTGAAAAAATAGTATTTTATCACATGTGCAGATCACACAAAATCCAGATTTCACTGTCCCTAAAGTTTTATTGACACACCACCACGCCCCTTTGTTTACAATCTGTGGCTGTTGTCACACGACAGAGGCAGAGTTGAATAGCTGCGACGGAGCCCTAGTGGCCCCCAGAGCCTGAAATATTTACTGGCTGGCTCTTTACAGAAAATGTTTGCTGACTGCTGACTTGGAATCTCATTCTAAGTAAACCCACAGATGAAAAAATACAGGGTATGTTGCTGTGAGAAGTGGGGATTGAAGGCAGGTTATATGAGGAGAGGCATCTTTGTAGAGCTGTTGCCTTGCGTTTTCAGTGTGTGCTATTCCTTGCCTGTCGCATTTAACATATTTGATGGGATATGTGTTAAGTTGGTTCACATAAGACTTCCATGTCAGTTTCTCGATTCTCTACACCACTATAAAACTAGAAACTGTCATCTTTGAGTATGGGGTTTCACAGGACACAATCCCTTTCCTTAGCGGTAAAGGCTTTGTTTTTTGTTTGTGTGTGTGAACCACAGTTCTTCCTGAATTTCCTTTATCGATGTTCAAAACCCGGCCTTTTGTGTTAAAACGGTGCAACTTCGGGCTTTTCAGCTCTGCACGTGCAAGGAGCCTATGCGTTGTCTTTCCATTGGCGTGATTGACTGGTTCTTTAAATAAAACTCCAGTCTTTGTTCTCCGTTCCCCACTAACTGCCATATTCAAATTGTTTGTTCTTGTCTAAAATAACTTCACTTCGTGCCAGTTATTCCGCAGTCTTGCAAACAATTAAGTACAATGTTTACAAAGTAAATTGACACCTATTCTGGAGAAATTCTGCAAAAACAAAGAAAGAAATCCAAATAACAAAATGAGGGAAAAAAGAAATCAGACAGTCCTTTATTTTGTACATAATGTGTTGCTGAAAACGTGTCCGGGAGTTGAAGAGTGGATTCACACATCGTAAAGTGGAGTTCCATTTGAAGAGAATTTAAAAAAATAAGTGTTAGAAAAGATGTAATTCTGATTTGGGCAGGTAGTGCCTTCCGTGGGCCATAAGAGCTGGGGCGTGGGAGGTGGCAGTGGGTGGGAAGGGGCCACTCCTTCTGCATTTTAGAGAAACTAAGTCAGGTATCTACCCTGACTGGGGCTGGTGGTTGGAAAGCCCCTATCCTGGAACATATGGAATTGTTAGCTTGCTGGAATAAAATTAGAGGCAAGTGGCCAGGTGCGGTGGTTCGTGCTTGTAATCCCAGCACTTTGGGAGGCCAAGGTGGGCAGATCACAAGGTCAGGAGATCGAGTCCATCCTGGCCAACATGGTGAAACACTGTCTCTACTAAAATACTAAAAATTAGCTGGTGTGGTGGCGTGAGCCTGTAGTCGCAGCTATTTGGGAGGCTGAGGCAGGGGAATGGCTTCAACCTGGGAGGCGGAGGTTGCAATGAGCCGAGATCACGCCACTGCAGCCTGGTGACAGAGCAAGACTCTTGTCTCAAAAAAAAAAAAAAAAAAAAAAGGGCAAGTTTTATTCTTGTTGTTTTTAAATTTAAACTATTACTAGTAGTGTGGAGCCTTGGTTGTCACTGTCCTGCATATACACATGCACATGCACACATACTTATGGCTGTCATCTGACTGCATCCCAGAAGGAGCACTGTGGTGGAATCAGAGGGGACAGATGTGGGGATAGGTATGGGGCAGAGGCTGGAGACTGTACTCCTAGCAAAAAGGCTGACCAAGCCTCTAGTGCCTGGTCATGCGTGGTCTACCTGTCTGAGTCAGCAGGTTAAGACGGCAGCTCCAGGAACTTAAGGCTAGCGGGTAATTCCTTCCCACCATAGTCCTGGGAAGGCACCTGCAGCTCACCTAAAACCTGCCCTTCCTCAGCCACCATTGCCCCTGCTGGTACTAAGTATCACTTGCAATCATTGTTTTTCTTTTTCTTTCTTTCTTGTTTGTTTATTTATTTATTTATTTATTTATTTATTTATTTATTTATTTATTTTTTGAGACAGAGTTTTGCTCTTGTTGCCCAGACTGGAGTGCAGTGGCAAAATCTTGGCTCACTGCAACCTCTGCCTCCCAGATTCAAGTGATTCTCCTGCCTCAGCCTCCCAAGTAGCTGGGATTACAGGTGTGCACCACCATGCCCAGCTAATTTTGTATTTTTATAAAGTAGAGACAGGGTTTCACCATGTTGGTCAGGCTGGTCTCGAATTCTTTCCCTCACGTGATCCACCTGCCTTGGACTCCTAAAGTGCTGGGATTACAGGCGTGAGCCACTGTGCCCGGCTGCAGTCGTTTTTCATATGAAGTACAAAAGGTCATGACGGTGGATTGGACATGTACACGCTATGTGTTCATCTGCAAAGAAAATGTATTGTTAAATGTTTCATGAGAAATCCGCTCTGCCCTGGCAGCCTCCACTCTGCTAAGTATCAAAGAAAAATGAAATTTGGTCTGATTGAATAATTGAAGCCACTTCTTATGCAAAGGTCTCTGGGGTAAAACTTTATTCTGTTAGATTTCTCCTGCTGCTTCTGCGCTTCTCCAAGAGAGCTCCCAGGTGGGTGGTGGAGGGTTCTCAGCTCTTGGTGGGGAGATAGTGGCCTGTGCACTGGGGACCCTCTTGTGGCTATGACGTCATCCTGTATCTGCCTGGTTACTAAGTGTCCTGCTGTCACTGGTGCTGAAGTTGACAGCTCTGACACGATGGTCTCTTCTCTCTCAGCTTGGTCATGCCGACCTCCCAGCCAACCCAGCCCCTCCTTAGCACCAAGCCCAGGTGTCTTCCTGGAGCCTGAGTATCATGATTCCTGGTCCACCACATCTCCCCTGCAGTCCATGGCTCTCGGGTTCACTCCCTACTGTGCACCCAACTCCCACCCGCCCCCAGCTCATCAGCTCCTTCTGGGCCCCTTCCACAGGATACCCAGTAACCAACAGATACTTTCCTTGTGATACAGGAGCTGAAGGAGATGTGGAAAGCTAAACCTGGGCTCATATAAGACCTTTTCTCCAGCTTGACTCTGCCATGGCACCTCAAGTTGGTATGGGGTGAGGGGAGTCCGTCTCTCATAGAGTCTTTGCTGATTCCACGTGCCTCATGAGAAGGAAGGCTTTTCTCTGCTTGGGTATTCCCCTTTAACTGATTTCACATCCCTCTCCACTTCCAGGACTCCAGCCTGGAGAATGGTGGTCGGCACATGCATTTTTCCCCACCTGCTTTCCGCGTGCTTTCCGTGGTGTCCTACCTGTTCCTTTGGGGTGGAAGGGATAGGCATTCTTGTTCCTCTTCCTGTTGTTTGGAACAGTTTCTTTTACCCAGGTGCTTCTTCCCCAACCCCCTCCCAACTGGAAGAGTGAAATGATTGCCAAGGAACACGTTTTATGGGGAGGAGGAATGGAAATCATGTCAGTCAACTACTTTCAAAATCCTGTTGTGGTCTTACCTCAATTTGTAGTATACAAGGCAGCTTATGGGTATGTTGCATAGTGTGGGACCACTCAGGGTATATGGGAATTGACAAGAAATTGTCAAGAACCACAAACATACAGTACCCTGTAGGCTCTTTAGGTGCTACAGACAAAAAAGTGCTTCTGTCCTTGAATGTGCGATAGAGCTCGACACTCTGGAACACAGGGAACATTCTATCCTTCTAAATCAGACCATCCTGGAAGGTTCTATATCAAAGGAAATTGTTGTTGAGAAAATGCCAGCCAGTTCCCGAGGATCAGACCAGGAAAAATTACATTGTGTACCTGAGTGAAATTAGGTTGGAACAAGCATCCAGGCTTTTTTTTAAGGTAAAGTAGTCATGGAACTTTCAGCTGAGGATTATGTATGAACCATTACGGGGTGGTCCCACTGCCTGCTTTTTCTGTGATGGTGGTGGGGGCTTTTCGGACTGAGGAAGGGGGTAATTTTAGCAGCAAAAGTACATGGGTGGATTCCTGCCCCCTCTTTCTTTTCCTCCTCTTGGGTGTTTCCCTTCTCCCCTTCTTACCTCCCTGCTACTTTCATCCTCATCCCTCAGAGCCCAGCAGCCTCACTTTAGCATTAGGGTCGTACATCACTTGTTTCCTGATCTGTTTGGCATGCATTGGATGCCTCCTGTGTGCTTGATCCTGATCTGGGTTTGCAGAGACAAAGATGAGGTCCCTGTTCATACTAGATGCTTGGACAAGAGAACTGACCTGTGCAAGATAGGATTTGAGAGTCATTGAACATGGGAAGAGACAGAGGATGGGTCCAGAAATAGGAAATGGAGATGAGCAGACACAGGGAAAATGTTACTAGCAAGAGCAGCAGGAAGAGCCTGGTATACACTGACTACTGTCCGCAGGGATAGGGTTAGGGTGGTGGGGATGCTGGAGTCATGAAGCTCTTTCCCATGCGGGAGGGCAGCAGCATGTCCCCTTAGAACTAGCCCGCTGAGAGGTCTCAGCTAAATTCATTGGTACTGAGGAGCCATTTCAGTGCTTTGGACGCTTCCTTCTTTCTTTGACTCAAGGAAGTGAAGAGAACTTTAATTCTGTGAATTTATCATGATGGTCTCAAGATCACTTCACAAAGATGGACACTTAAAATCTCCTTGAACATTTTATTCTGGTCCACAGTACACACGTCTTCCAAGTTTTCCCAAGACGATTTGATCTTTTTCGTTATAGTGATTGCTTAGGTAGGGGAATGCAAGTATTACCTTCCAACCTGCTGGCTCTTCATAGGCTCATATTCCCTTCTGAAAGGTTCTGAAAACGTAACCCAAATACTCCAAAGCATAATCTCAATTCATTGCCCGTGAAGACCTAACTCTTTTCTGCTTTTGTACAATCAGGCCAATGTAACATACAAGAGCTAGCTCAGTAAGGGGAGCTGCAAGTACTCACTGACATTAGCAGCAGCTGCCTGGGATGCTCCCCTTTGCCTGTTCCTGATCAGATTTCTTTGTGGTTTCCTCCTTAGCCGTCTCTGCCATCTGATCTTCCTTGATCTCCTTGCCTTGGTATTTGAGCTTTAGATTCCTCCATGGACTTTTACCTGAACTACCCTCTTAGGCCAATAAAACATCATAGGAAGCTTCTTGGTGAACCTCTGGCATCCAGTTCATTCCTTCATTCCTGACCTACTGGTACACACCATACATGCATGCACGTACGGACACACATGCACACACACACACACACACACACACACACACAGTAGCAGTTGACTTGCAGGACCTCACTAAATCGCATATGCTTCTGCTTCCTTTCTGTACAGCTTGATGTATGGAAACAACTCTTTTTCAATGAGGCTGGAAAAGACCTGTTGATACCTGACTCCCAAATGAGAAAACTCCCCTTTCAAATAATACTTTACTCTTTGCAAAGATCTTTCAAAGTTCTCCTTCTTCTTTTTTTTTTTTTAAGCTGTCTGGAAGCTATGTGAGGATTCATTGAGGTTCTTCATGTGCTGGACCTTATTCAGATCTCATGTAGCTGATTTCACCATGCAGAAATTAAACTTGCATTACACATTTTTTGAGCTGGCAAGAGGAGCCATTTCCTCATCAATCCACACATATACCTAACTTTATTGGAATCCATTAAAGATGATAGAAATATGCTCATCTAAAAAATCGTTTACTTGCCATTTTGTTTCAATAGAATGCACAAAACTCCAAAACAAAGTTAAGGTATATATTGGCTATAGCTCTGCGCAGAGTTGCCCCAAACAGGAAATGCAGCATCTAAGTCCTAACGGAAGAAAGGCTTCCTGGGCCACTTTGGAGCACTAGAGATACGGTAGTCATTTACCAAGTTCAGTCAAAACCTGACAGCTTTCTCTGACATTTCTAGTGGGACAAACACTCAGTGTCAAGTGGTCATGTTGAAATGGAGACATGTGAATGCTAATGAGCCAACCGTGTCACGTCCAGCCATATGTGGCAGTGACACTGGGGCTTTGTGGACAATCTTCTATCCCTATACCGTTGCTGAGAGAGGAGGATAAGATTTTCTTTGAAAATAGCAGGAATGTGGAAATAGAAATACAGTTCGGCCGGTGTGTATGTGCTTCCAAGAATTCTTGTGCTCATAGTGATTCTGGAGCATGGGCTTGGATAGCTCGTTGAGAAAAGCTGAATAGGTTTGAAAAGCAAAACACCATTAACATATTCAAAGTGATTTGTTTCTTTAGCACAACATTTTTTGTCTCCACGATTTCCAAGGTTTTACCTAAGTAGATAAATAGGTCGTAGGCATGTTAGATAAATAGATCTAATAAATAGATCTTAGATAGATAGATCACAGCCTGTTAGACAAAGAGCAGTAATTACATTTTGATGAAATTATGTAGATTTGAAATTAAATAGGAATTTAGGTTTATGGGGACATCATATCAGGCAAGTGAGGCTTGATCAAACAACCATTCCAAAGATACTAACATACATTTAGTTCTAACTTGTTAACTTACTCATTGGGCCCATCACATGGTGCACTGAGCTTAGGTTTGTCATCGTCATTCCTAGACCTGATCTGTCACAAGCTCCATCTTGACTCCATCTTTGTCTTAGTCCATTGTGTGTTGCTGCAGCAGAATACCAGAGAGTGGGTAGTTTCTAAAGAAAATAAGTTGGTTTGGCTCATGGTTCTGGAGACTGGGAAATCTAAGAACCATGGCATCAGCATCTACTCAGCTTGCGGTGAAGGTCTCATGCTGCACATTGTAGCACAGCAAAGAAATAGAAGGTGAAGCAGGTGTGCCAAGGAGGCAGAAGGTGAGAGAAACCTCGGTTTATAACAACTCCCTCTCAAGGGAACAAATCCATTCACTCAAGAACTAACCCAGTGTCCTAAGAGAGACATTAATCTATCCTAAAAAACGAATCACCTAAGGAAGGTACCACTCCCAACCACATTACACTGGCAATTAAGTTTGAACATGAGTTTGGCAGAGACAAACCACATCCAAGCCATGGTAGGAATCAACAATGCCAGAGGCAGCAAAAGAGAGATGGGTAAGCTGTGAATGCTTGGATATGACTAGTCAGCGCTGGTCATAGTTCACTGACTAAAGCCAGTCGCTTTCGCGTAGATGGAGCAATGTGATCCTGCTTGGTGGCCTAGAATGTGTGCTCAACATTTGTCAATAGCTCCAGTGACTCCTATAGTTACCTTTGAGGATCATTGGTTATTATTACTTCTTTAAGAAATGACTCAAGTCCTGAATCTATCCCATTTTTAAAGTTTCCTTCTTTCCACTCCCACAAAAAAACGAACATGTTAAATAACCCATTTCTGTATTTAAGAATCTCACTTGAAATGGATTCAGCTTATGAATATTCAGGTTTTTTCCTATGTAGGCATTAGGTTAAATGCTATCCTTAAGTTGCTTTGTGTCTTCGGTGGTAGCAGACTTTACAGGCAGACGCAGGCAATCAGATAAGATGGCTCGTCCTCAGCAGACGGGTTCAACGTGGAATGGGAGCAGTGGAGAAGGTGCTCCTCAGTTTCCTTGGGGACACTCAAGACAACCTCCTAAGAGTGAAAGGAGGTTCCTAGTGCTACACTTTAAATCTCCCTGTTCTTGTTCTGTCCTAAAACATGGTTCTCATCTTTGAGTGAAAGCTTTCATGTACTTGAAATAAATATGATTCTACTTTCCTCCATTTTCCTTTCCCTGCAAAGTGAGTACAGTTCTTTTCATTTCCATGAGCCCATTTTCTCTTGTAGCCCTTTTGAATTATACCTTGCTCCTAGCCAGGATGTGGAAAAAGTAGTAAGCGAACAGGGAGTGAGGCTCATTTACTCAAAGACTAGGCTGGTTGAGAAACCCTTGACTACTTCAAGGGAGAAAACAGGACATTTAAGTATAACTTTCTTTTTTCTCTTAATAGGTAGGGAAAAAAGAAAGCAAAGGCTGGGCATGGTGGCTCATCCCTGTAATCCTAGCACTTTGGAAGGCCGAGGCAGGTGAATCTCCTGAGGTCACGAGTTTGAGACCAGCCTGGGCAACAGGATGAAACCCAGTTTCTACTAAAAATACAAAGATTAGCTGGGTGTGGTGGTGCAGTGCCTGTGATCCCAGCTACTTTGGAGGCTGAGGCAGGAAAATCACTTGAACCTGGGAGGTGGAGGTTGCAGTGAGCCGATATCGCGTCATTACACTTCAGCCTGGATGCCAAGAGTGAAATTCCATGTAAAAAAAAAAAATAGAAGAGGGATGGTGGGGAAAGGTAGAGAAAGAAGAAGAGGAGGGATTGTGGGGAAAAGGGGAAAGAAGAGGGTCGGTGGGAAAACGGGAAAGAAAAATAATTTACTTGACTACCTGGAGGATATCAGCTTAGATAAGAAGCTACCCCAAAGCTAGAGAGCATCACGTCTGGATCCTTTCAGTTTCTGTTCTAGGTCTCTTAGAAAAACTCGACAGAGGAACTTCTAGCTCAATTCACTTCCCCGTCTCACAGGCACCCTCTTTTATTTATTTATTTTTTTTCTGAGACGGAGTCTCGCTCTGTCACCTAGGCTGGAGTGCCGTGGCGCAATCTCGGCTCACTGCAACCTCCGCCTCCCGGGTTCAAGAGATTCTCCTGCCTCAACCTCTTGAGTAGCTGGGAATACAGGCGTGTGCCACCATGTCGGGCTAATTTTTTGTAGTTTTAGTAGAGACGAGGTTTCACTGTGTTAGCCAGGTTGGTCTTGATCTCCTGTCTTCATGATCTGCCCTCCTTGGACTCCCGAAATGCTGGGATTACAGGTGTGAGCACTGCGCCCGGCCGGCAACCCCTTTGGGGAGTACTTTGTCTTACAGCTTTGCCAACCCTGCAGAAGCTGCTTCAGATGTTATTGTTTGCTTTGTTTTTGGTAGCTGGGGCAGTCATAACATAGAGTTGCACCTCTGCTACCAGAACCTCAGTCACTTCTGAGGGCCACCTTCCTCTATGTCTCTCCTCCTTCAAGTCCTTCCCTGTTCTACAAACAGTCTGCGAAATCTCGCCTAGGTTACATTTGTGCACTGTTAAATGAAGTATATGTGGCAGACTCCACTGGGGGAGACACTTCTTTCCCAGTACTGATGTTTCCTTCCAGGTGGGGAAGTATCTACCCGTTTAACTCCTGGTGTAACTCACACATAGCAGATAGGTAACTGATCAGAACATCTGGGAGGAATAAATGAGGGTTTGGCTTGGCTGTGTGCTTGTTTCCCTTGGGACCTGGCCATCCCTCAAAGAACACTTCATATGCCGTGGTCCTGCAGGAAAAACTGTACCTTGATCTGGGCTTTACTTATCAGTCAGTTTTCTCTACATCCTACAACTTAATCTTTTTCATTAAAAAAGAAATGAACTGGCCGGGCATAGTGGCTTATGCCTGTAATCCCAACACTTTGGGAGGCCAAGGTGGGTGGATCACCTGAGGTCAGGAGTGTGAGACCAGCCTGGCCAATATGATGAAATCCCAACTCTACTAAAAATACAAAAATTAGCTGGGCGTGGTGGCAGGTGCCTGTAGTCCTAGCCCCTCGGGTGGCTGAGACAGGAGAATCACTTGAACCCGGGAGGCGAAGGTTGCAGTGAGCCAATATCATGCCACTGCACTCCACCCTGGGCAACAGAGCGGGACTCCATCTCAAAGAAAAAAAGACAAGAAATGAACCTTCATCTCTTCCTCTTACTGTTTCTCTTGTTATTTATTGAGCTCCATTACACCATGAAATGAAGAAATGTGTTTCATGGCAGAAGACCAGAGAGTGAGTGCCTGGGGCAGGGAGTGGACGAGAGAAACTGTCAGTCCAGGCATTCCAGCATCAACCTGGAGTTTCCTTTAGCCCGTAGATGCTCACCTTGGCCTGGTCTTCAGAGAAACGGAGTGACTCCAGCGCATCACCCATCTCTCCCTCCTCCTTTCTAGGGCCTCAGTAGACTGTGTGGCACTTCACGGTGTAATTTATTTAATTTTTCTGAGTCTTAATTTTTTTTTAATCCGTTTTCAGACATACTATCCTCATCATTTATTTTGGGGGAGAGCAACTGAGATGACATATATACACATACACATGCATACACATGAATGCAGAAAATCACACACACACCATACATTATGGTACCTGACATGGCAGGCATTCAATACCAGCCGTATGTCAGGTACCGTATTGTATCGATGTAGTTATTACCATCCCTGTGTTTTTGCAAAATTTTATGTGTCATTTATTAAGGTTATGACTTTCTTGAGGACAGGAACTCTGCTTTTATTCCTTTTCCCATCTTGCAAGGAATCAGTAACTGATTCTAAATAATATTTGTAAGCTGGGGTCTAGCTCTGCTGCCTACACTTGAGTGCAGTGGTATGATATGGCTCACTGCAGCCTCAGACTCCTGAGCTCAAGCAATCCTCTTGCCTCAGCCTCCCAAGTAGGAAGACTACAGGTGTGTACCACCATGCCCAGCTAATTTTTAAATTTTTTATAGAGATGAGGTCTTGCTCTGTTGCCTGGGCTGATCTAGAATACCTGACCTTGAGCGATCCTTCTGCTTCAGCGTCTCAAAGTGCTGGGATTACAGGCTAAATAAATTTTTGAAATAACTGTTAGAAGCCTATATAAAACTGATCTACAACTATTTTTGAGAACTTCTGAAAGTTTAGTTTGGGCAGGATTGTATTCTCTGTATATAAGGCTGCTATAGATATTCATGTAGCAAACAAAATACTGTTATGCAGCCTGCCTCATGATTTCAAAATCCTTCCCAAACTTTTGACACTTGTCAGCCACTGTGATGAAGAGAATTTGTGAGAAAAAAAAATCTAGTGATATTTCTCAAAGAAATGACAGATTTTCAAGATATGTGTGTATAGATGCATATTTAACATATACCAGCATGTGAGCAAATAGTAAAAAAAAAAAAAAAAAAAAATCACTGGCTAAAAGCCTTAAGAGGCCTTTAAAAAGAATGTGGTGGCTTATGCCGATAATCCCAGCATTTTGGGAGGCTGAGGGGGAGGCTTGCTTGAGCCCAGGAGTTGAGGCTGCTGTGAGCTATGATTGCGCTATTGCAGTGGGCGACAGAGTGAGATCCTGTCTCTTAAAATTGAAAAAAAAAAAAAAAAAGCCGACATAAATAAGGGCCTCATCTTGCTTACAGTAATTTCATTTGTTAAAATTTAGTTATCAAGGGATGCTTCTTGAATCATCTTATGTCTTGTGCTCATTTCAGTCTTTTATCCCTAGTCTTACGGAATGGGTCTTTGGACCATTTCTTAGGCTATTAGGTTGCCATTCCTTATAGAATTAACATGGGGTTGTTTGGACATAAGCCCCTCAGTGAGCTGGAACTTTCCAGGACGTGTGAGGAGGCTGGGAAACCTCAGCAGATAGCACAGCCCTGGTGGATTGCTGCCATCTGGGTCAAAAACCAATGGCTTCAAGAATGCAAAAAGAAGCGGATGAAACTCTAGTCAGGTGAGGGCCAGCCCCGGCCAGATGGGGACACATGGATGTCCAGCTGCCTGTCCCTGTCCCTGAAGGAAGGCCACCATAGGCGAACTTCCTCCGTCCCTTCCCTTTCCCATCCTCTCTCCCCCAGCTCCTTCTCATGTCTTCCCAGTCTCCTGCGGATGCAACGCGCAATGAGTTGAAAAGAATCATTTCTGGTGGGAGAGTTCTACAAGAGAAAGTTGTGGGATTGCCATTTATCTTATAATTAGATATGAGATTAACTGTCTGGGTGATGGAGAAAAAGCCGAGGAATGAATTTGCGAGAGGCTGCAGAATCCGGAGCTGGTGCTAAGAAAGCCGTTCCCGTGAATGTTAATAGGCATCATGTAGATGAATTTCCAAGTGCTGTAGATACTCATCTTCTGGAATCTCACTCTTCCAGCTGTCATTTTGCCCATTCCCATCTGTTTCTTATGCTCTAATAAACGATAGCACTAACTTATTTAGCACCTCTCATCAGAGCCCCCAGGGCTGCTCTGATCCTGCAGGGATTCTCTGCCAAAGTGTGACAGCTTCGGAGTGGACACATGGCCTGCTGCTTCCGGACATTAGTACCAGACTATGAAATGGGACTTTGCCTTCAGGGATGCTCGCCATCAATGGTGTGATTTTTCTGTTGCCCTTTTCAAATCCCTTTAGCCTTGAGAATGGAAAATTTGGCCCATTTCTCCAGGGCTGTGAATATCCTGGGAGTTGCCTGTCTGGAGAATCTCTAGGATGTTTGAAGATTTTTATAGTTGCTTTTGAAAATGGTTATTGGCCTTCTCTTGGGTCTTTTGAATGTGTCTAAAGGAGAAGAGAAATCTGTAACATCTGCATTCTGGAGGATAATGTCAGTCTTTGAGCTAGTTAACTAGTCTGCCTGGTACCTGAATCCATTTCTTCCCTGCCGTAGATGTGTGGTGGGCTTGGGAACAGTGAGCGCAGTTTGCTGCCTTCTCTGTGACAGATTTCTTTGAGATTTTGAAGTTGCTGGCTACTGTCGATTTGCATATTGAATGACTGGAGGAAAGGCATCTTTGGCAAAATTTAAAAGAAATTTGGGAGCCAGGATTTGGACTGTAATAAGACAGGTTATTCAAAGAAGTTAAAAACATTCATTTATTTCTCATATACTGCTGCTTTGAATTTAGAATTTTTGAGCCAAGTGCAGTTTGTTAATGTTGACAATTAGCAGAAGAGAGGCACATGCCAGTCACTGTATATGCTGAGCCAGGGAGTCTCAAATATGGGAGTTTTCACAAGAAACAGGAATAAAATCTCCACAAAATCCACATAAATGGGTTGGTGTGGGAAGAATGAGAGGTTAAGAGGGGTGGGGTTCCACCTCCCGTGTACCCACAGGTTTCTAGCTTGCCACAGTTAACCCATGCTTCTGCTGATCATTTTGAAATTATTTTGAAAGAAAACACATTTCTGACATTGTTTTGGAGAATATTAAGAAAAGGGGATTTGCTACATAAATGTCTTTTTTTGAGAAGTGTCTGTTCAAAAAAGCCCATCATCACTGGTCATTAGAGAAATACAAATTAAAACCACATTGAGATACCATCTCACGCCGGTAAGAATGTCGATCATTAAAAAATCTGGAAACAACAGATGCTGGAGAGGATGTGGAGAAATAGGAACATTTTTACACTGTTGGTGGGAGTGTAAATTAGTTCACCCATTGTGGAAGACAGTGTGGCGATTCCTCAAGGATCTAGAAATAGAAATTCCACTTGACCCAGCAATCCCATTACTGGGTATATACCCAAAGGATTATAAATCATTCTGTTATAAAGACACATGCACACGTATGTTTATTGCAGCACTGTTCACAATAGCAAAGACCTGGAACCAACCCAAATGCCCATCGATGATAGGCTGGATAAAGAAAATGTGGCACATATACACCTTGGAATATTATGCAGCCATAAAAAGGATGAGTTCGTGTCCTTTGCAGGGACATGGATAAAGTTGGAAGACATCATTCTCAACAAACTGACACAAGAACAGAAAAGCAAACACCCCATGTTGTCACTCATAAGTGGGTATTTAACAATGAGAACACATGGACACAGGGAGGGGAACATCACACACTGGAACCTGTTGGTGGGTGTGGGGAGGATAGGGGCAGAATAGCAGGGAGTGGGGATTAGGGGAGGGATAGCATTAGGAGAAATACCTAATTTCGATGATGGATGCAGCCAACCACCATGTATACCATGTAACAAACCTGCATGTTCTGCACACATACCCCAGAACTTAAAGTATAATTTTAAAAAAAGAAGAAAAAAGCTTTATAGAAAGTTCAGACCAGTGTGTCTCACACTAGCTTCAAGCAACTCTGTCTTGATAAGAGGCCTTTAGAAGAGGAGGACTCTGTGATCACATAAATTTGAGACATGCAACATGCCTTTCTCTTTATCTTGGAGGTTTCCAAAGCACAGTAGGATATTAAAGGCTCTGATAAGTCCTGCAGTAGTGAAGCCAGTTCAATTTCATTTATTCAGTATTTTTCAAACTGATTTGAGCATAGCGGTTTTGTTTATTTTCTGTATCACATCCCTGTATAATTCCCCAAGGGAATCAACCTGAGATGCCAAGGTACCGTCAGCTTTCCTGGAGTGTAATTATTCTGTGAAGCAAACTATGCCTAAATGCAACAGGTGTGGCCTAGTGTGATTTCTGAGATGTCACTGGAAATATCTACCATGCACCCTCTTCCTCCTGCGACTCTTGCCATCAGAGCATCCCCTGAAAGACGTACTCCAGTTTGTTTCTTGCAGGTGTGAGAGGCAGGAGGCGCTGGCACACTTTTCCTCTTGTGCCATTAATTTCAAATCCTGCTTATCCTTTTAGACTAGGAGTCAGCAAACTTTTGTGTCAAGGGCCAGATAGTGAATATTTTCAGTTTTGCAGGCCTGATGGTCTCCGTAGCAACTCTCCATTCTGCCATTGTAGCGCCAAAGCAGTCCTAGACAATGCGTAAATGAATGGGCGTGGCTGTGTTTCAGTACAGCTTTATTTACAAAAACAGGCCACGGCAGAATTTGGCCTGGGGGCCATAGTTTGTCAACCCCTCTTCTAGACTCTGTTGAGAGCCGACCTCTTTCTTGCAGCCTTTCTTGGGGTTCCAGCCACTGTTCCCGCATTGGTTTGAACCTTTGTTTAGCGCTTGCTTTATTCTGTCTGGCTGCGTTGCCTTTCATCTGTCACTGATGCTGTCTTGAGTGTTGGATGGGCCCAGGGATTATACTGTGGCTCTGTCTTATCTCTCTAATCAGGCTTTTCTTTCTTCCCTCCACTGTGGCCTCTCTGGCCATCTTTTAGTTCCTCTGCCTGCCATACTCCTTCCCCCTATGTCTCTCTGCCTAATTAACTCCTACTTTGGCGTAAGGTCTTAGCCTGCTTAAGCTTTTCCTGACCTTATGGATTTGGTAAGATTTCCTCATTATAAGTACTCAAAGCTTCATCTACCTCATAGACCTTGGCTCAAATACAGTTTCCTATTTGCTTTTGTGATCAGATAGATCAGATAATTAATGTCTGTCCCTTTCACTGGTCTCTAAGCTCCATAAGGGCAGGGATTCGGTTTCCACGCGCTTACTGTTAACGTACTTAGCCTATAGCCCAGTGCCTGACATACGGTAAGTTGCTCACTGACAATTTGCTGAAAGAATAAATGCATGAGCTAAGGCTTGGATGATCGAAGTCATTCACTGATTCACTTCTCCCCGGCTCTGGGTTTTGTATAAGGCTGGCACATGTAGACTTAATAAGTTGTTTAAGGAATACAAATTAATAACTTGTTACTCTTAGTATCTGAAAGTGACAAGACTTCCAGCTGCGGCTTCCTCTGGCAGGTTAGAAATGTATGGATGATGCCTCATGCCGCATCATTGTGTCACTTTCATCCAAATATTTGATTTCTTTTCAAATTGAACTCAGTTACAACTGCCAGGCACACACTTTACAATAAATGACAGAGAACGATTCCTTTCTACTGGGGAACCTTCAGTATCTACACTGAGCAGAACTCAACTGGACATTAGCAACTGAGAGTAAAGCATTATAGTGTTCTTTTGAGTTTAAATTAAAAAAAAAAAAAGTTAGCAAAAAGCACCTTTTCAGTGACAGCCAACCTGAGAAAAGCTACCAAGTGGAAAATTCTAAGTTAAGATGTAATTGTGGTGTTAATTGTATTTTAGGGCCTTTACAAAAGTCAGACCATGGTGAATTTGAGATGAATGGCTGCTTTTTCTTTGAAACTTGGACTTCTTAGCTGGCAAGAACCTAATGTGACTGAACTATCATGCCTTTCCCGGGCCCCCAGAGAAGAAAGCTTTAGCCTGAGATGATTTGGTCAATGGAAATCAGAGCCCTGATTCCAGGTTCTCATCCCAGGAAGAGAAAAGAGCTTCAGAGAGAAAACAGATGCCAGAAGGCCACACACAGGAAGGAAAAAAATCTCACCTGGGCTGGCATTGGCTCCGGTTTGACAGTTTTGGTGACTTGTTATTGTGCTGGTCACTGATGATGCCAGGGGAGTGTCTTTCTCTGTGACTGAAGATGGCATGAAGGGGCAGGAATGGGGTCCTTTGAGAAGGCAGTGCCTCAGCTGTATTCAAAGGCAAATGTGGAGAGGGTAGATGCCTTTGGAATGGGCCTCTGAGCATCAGAAATGATCAGACATGGAGTCTTTGGGTTGTGTCCATTCTAACATGCTGTTAGGCTATATGGGCATCTCAGAAGAATGTGAGCAGTGCCTTTAAAGGTCAGCCCGTGTGTGTCCATTTCACAGTACAGTCTCTTTGTCTTTCCACTGAGCCAGCACCCTGACGAGCGTCTCCTTGCAGTCGTATGTCTGCTGTAGGCTGCAGGAGGGATGCATGTGCTCAACATGGCTGTAAATTTCCAGGCAAATGTTTAGACAGAGGCTAAGTGTAAACATCATAATCTAGCCTCCTCAGACCTCAGACCCTTCAGGCCAGACTCATGTCCTAGGCAGGCTAACACATTCAGGTGCTCCTATGTGCCAGTACCACACCAAGCACTTTCATACATTATCTCAAGTTGCCGTAACAATCCTGAGGGGTAAGGGTCATTCTCAGTTTACAGCTGAGAACTCTGAGGCTTAGAGGGTTTGTGGTTGGCCTAAGGCGATCCAATAGGTCATAGGCATAGCTAAGTTGCAGAGATACTGAGAAGGTTAAGGATCCATTCTTTGAAAGCCTGGGGTTTTCTCATTCCAGTGCCCCTATGGAAATTCCATCAGAGATGGTATCTAGTCCATATCCCTCCTCAGGATGCTGCCAACCACATTCCTAGAAGCAGTAGAGACCTTTATGCCAGTCTGTGGGGGAGAACAACAGCTGATTATATGACTCTGGAAATCAGAGGTCGCAGGACAGTTCCCTGAGTATAACATTTTACATACTCATCTCTGTTTTCTTGCCTTCTGTCTTTGAGCTAAAACTGTCCACAGATTAGTGGCAAAATTAAGACTCTGGTGTCAGACTGTTTCTGAATCTGTGTTTTTCCACCTCCTGACTGTGTTGCCTTGGCAAGGAGACTTAGGCTCTCTAGACCTCAGTCCCATCATCTGTCAAGAGGGATAAGAGTAGTTGTCTCTAAGTTGACTGCAAGAATGAAATGTGATAACCAATGTACCGTGGTTTGTCAAGGGGGATAATAGTAGTTGTCTCCTAAGTTGACTACAAGAATGAAATGTGATAACAGATGGAAAGTAGAATGCATCCAGTAAACAGGGTGATGATGATGTCTGTTAATTCCTTTTGATCAATCTCAATCTAAAGACAAAGATTGAAAGATTGAAATCTCAGTAACTTTGGTAGTAGAACACATTTGTCTTTAGCTTCATAGAAATATCAGTGTGATTGGTGTTCCAGTTATATGTTGCTGTATAACCAACTACCCTAGAGCTTAGTCGCTTAAAATAACTATTAGTATATATCTCTCATGAGTCTGAAATTGATGGAGCGCAGCAGGGCGGTTCTTGCTTGGAGTTTCTCAGGGGGTTACATTCAGATGTTGGCTGGGGCTGGAGTCATGTGTAGGTTTGACTGGACTGGGTAACAAAGATGACTCACTCATAGGGATGGCTGGGAACTCAATGTGCAATTGACTAGAACCTATCACCCACATGGCCTCTCCATGTAAACTGTGAATCTCACACTATGGCAGCTGGGTTCTGAGAGGGAATGTCCCATCAGCAGACATTCCAAGAAAGAGGGAGCAGAAGCTATGAGCCAGTTAAGAGTTACTCCCATTACTGGACCTCTGTCACTTCTGCCATGTTTCATTGGTCCGACATGGCCACCCAGATTCAAGGAGGTGGAGAAACAAACCTCACCTCCTTATGAAGGGCATGGCGAGGTCACACTGCAGAAGAGCGGGTGGGATGAGAGATGCTATTGCCACCATCTTTGGAAAACAAGGTCTGTCACAGCCGGTATGCAGTAAGACTTTACACTTGGCCAGAAGGCAGTGGATGTTTTTGGTTTAAATATGGGGGAGGTCTTGGGATTCAACTCTGGCACGAGTCTGTTGGACTGAGTTCTAGTAGGTGACATTCTGAATGTGCTTTCTTCTTACCTACGTGCCCTTATCCCCACGGAGCCTGTCCCGTGTCACTGGAACTGTGTTCCCTAACGCTGCACTTGCCTTATGGTGGCTCGTTTTTCTCTTCCTTCCCCTCTTGTCTTACACACAGTAATTTTTAGTTCTTGGAAGTCTCTTCTTGATCTTTCCCTTCATAGTGGTGAGTCGCATGGTTCAGTATTGGAGCACAAAGAGGCCCAGGGTGGTACGTTTAGAACCCTAAGACTTAAAGTCTGTGGCCAAGGAAGATTTTCTGGTGGGAAAATCCTGATAGAAAGTCTGAGTTATCTTGTCTAACCCAGTGGTTTTCAACAAAGGGAGATTTTACTCCTAGCGACAATTGGCAAGGCCTACTGTAACTTCTGACTGTCACAGTGGTGGTGCTTGCTACCAGCATCTAGTAGGTAGAAGCTAGAGATGATGCCAAATACCCTACAGTGTACAAGACCCCTCACCCCACTCCTCAGCAAAGAGCTATCCAGCCCGAAGGGTCAATCGTGCTGAGACTGAGAAATCCTGGTTCTGACCTCAGCTAGCATTGCCATTGGGAGATACTTTCCCAGGTCACACTATTAAAAGGGAATCTCATGGCAGGGCGTGGTGGCTCATGCATGTAATCCCAGCATTTTGGAAAGCCGAGGTGGGTGGGTCATGAGGTTAGGAGTTTGGGACCAGCCTGGCCAATATGGTGAAACCCTGTCTCTACTAAAAAATACCAAAATTAGCTGGGTGTGGTGGCGCATGCCTATATTCCCAGCTGCTCGGGAGACTGAAGCAGGAGAATCGCTTGAACCCGGGAGGTGGAGGTTGCAGTGAGCTGAGATTGTGCCACTGCACTCCAGCCTGGGCAACAGAGTGAGACTCCGTCTCAAAAAAAAAAAAAAAAAAAAAAACGGGATTCTCAGTCATTGCTGGGCCAGTGGTAATTGGCTACATAGCAATGACTCCATGGTGTGCCACTGATCTCAGCGCTCCACGTAAGGAGTACCCAGCTGCACGAGAGACTTGAAGATGTGCTTAGACACAGAGAGCGACTTCATTGTGTTTCCCAGAGAAGAGCACCCATCTATGATTATTTCCCTGAGTTCACCCCTGCATAGTTCAGATGCGTTAATCATTGTCAGGAGTTTAAATCAGGTTTCCTTCATCGTTTGTGTTTTTGTCGTCGTTTGTCTCAATGAAACTGTAGAGCTCCCTGAAATTCTTTGAATAATCAATCTGCAGCTCTTTGTTGCCTGTTAGGAGAGGGCCCAAATTGTGAGCAGTGTAAGTGAAAACACATCCAAAGTGCAGTTTGAGAAAGCATGGCAGAACTGGGGACACTTTCCAGTGCAATGCAGACTTTCATCTCCTTTACCTTGAAGACATTTCTGTTAATTGTCCTTCATTGCATCAGCAGGGACCCCAGATATCATCTCTTCAGAAACTGCTGTTGAAGTGAGTGTGGATGTATCTCCTTATTGGATGCAAAGTTTAGCAGAGTGGTCAGGGGTCTGAAATCCCCATTGACCCTGTCCTAGGTTTGAGCCTCACAGGAGCTTTGGCTGATACCATGTATAATGATGCTGTGTCGGGACAGGAGCTCTCATATATGCCATTTGTACATCAAACTGCTTATCGTGAAATCCATCCATCTCCATGGTATTGGGGTGGGGGCTGAGTTAATGTCAGCTGATCTGATGAAAATCACCTTGCCACAAACTTCCATATAAGCTGAAATCCCACTGCCAGGTTTTCCCTTCTTCCCCCTTACAAGAGATGTTAATTAGCTACATGGCCGCTAAGTATTTGCTTTTTTGCGTGCAGTAGGATCTCTGTGATACTATAAACAGTTGCAAATGATAAGATAAATCAATATTTGTTAATGTCGTGATGCTGCAGCATCCCCCAGATCTGCAAAGAATGATTTATAGACTACAGCATTTCAAGCCTGACCCGTTCGGGTCTCAGAAAGCACTTAAAAAATAAATTTACCCTGGCCTCTCTCACCCCATTTCAAAAAAGGTGACAAAGATGAAGTAATTTATAAGTCACACTTTTATTAATGCTTTTAACTTTCATACACTTGGCTTTGTTGGCCTTCCTGTGGCATTAGTGCAGGCTGTGGTTGAATGGTAACCCTTGGCACTTGGAGGGGGGTTTGGTACAAATGATCAACTCATAAATAGGTGCCGGGCTCCACATTATCCTGCCATAAATTCACCAGACCTTTCAAGTACATCAAGTAAGAGCGAGGTGAACTAGGCGTTTCTTCTGGAGTTTACAGACTAATGCAGTACTAATGAGTATCTGGGCAGAGGGTTCCCAGAACAATTTCCCACACTCTGCAACAGGAATGCTGCTTGTCTCCAGGGAGCAGGGGAGCATTGTCACAGAGGAGTCCTGGGCACCAGGCCTGTTTGTTTGCAAGGGAACCAAAAGGATGGTCCTAAAGCTGCGGGAACTCCTTTGCAGACCAAGCAGGAAAATGAGGAATTGACCTAACTTCACAATCTGCCTGTCAGAACCGTGATTTTAAGACTCGCCGTTAAGGTGTCTGTAACATGAAAAGGAGAATAGGTAGAGAAACTCCCTGAAAGATGATAATAGCTGACTATTTACTTGAAGTCTTTAAAAAGGTTCGCAGGATTAGTGATGACAGGATATTGACCTGTCAGAGCAACTTTGAGAAGTTGCAAACAGCTGCTTTTTTGCCCTCTCTGGAATATGGTGAATAAGTCAATGCATTACATTGATTAGAAGGGGGGCGGGAAATAAGTCACTGAAATTACTGGCCCTGTTCTTTAAAATTGCACTGGACATGAGTCACGGTAGGAAACTTTCAGCCACACATTTCACTGCCATCTCGAGAAGTCGTATGCAGTAATGCACGTGGCTGCCTGGACAGTGGTCAGCTGTGTGGTCACCCAGCATGGGAGCCCTAAGCGAGCCCTGATTACTCCTCCTCCTTCCTCATCCCAAACCCAATGATCACAAGTCATTTAGTTCCATCTTTCCTACTGTCTTCTTCACTCAAACCATGATGTCTGGTCCCACAGCTCCTGGGAGGTGGGGACTTTTCATGTCTCATGCTAGGAAGCTCAAACTGTGCCAAAATGGCAACCTCATTGGATTTCTTTAAATCTGTTTTGTCAACTCTCTTCTCAGAAACCCTCACCAATGGCCAGCTGTCCACAGTGAAGTCCAGTCATCTGGGTGTGGATGTTCACAGTTCTGTGGCTTGTGCCTGCTCTAAATCCAGTTCATCTTCATTACTTCAGACCATCCAGTCAGGTCCTCTAGTGCCCAGTTCTGAATCGGTTCAATTGCCCAATCTCTTCTCTTTGTTTGGAAAGCCTCTTTCCCTATTCAGTCTCTACCCCTGCCTAAGATTCAGCTCTCTCTCTTTCTCTCTCCCCATCTCTTTTAAATTTTTCTTTGTTTAGCCTTTTTTGGATGAACAACCTTTTTCTGCACAAGGCCAGATAGTAAATAGTTTCAGCTTTGTGGGCCACAAAGTCTCTGTCATAAGCGCTCATTTCTGCAATTGCAGAGTGAAAGCAGCCACAGATGATACATACATGAATGAGTGGCCGTGTTCCAATAAAACTTTATTTATAAAGGTAAGTGGTAGTGTGGACTTGGCTTGGGGGTCTAGTTTGCTGATCCATAACTTAGATAACAAGTCACACTCACCTTCCTATGAACACACATGGCAAAGTTAACCCTTTTTCGTATACTGCCTTTTGGTAACTTATGTATTAAGATTATTTAATGTTTCATGACTCAGTCATCTCCACAATTAGATTTTAAATATCTCCTACACAAATGAATATCAGTCAGATAGTTCAGTGTAAAGTAACAGAGCTAAAGGAGAGAACCTAGTTCCACCAATGCACATATGTAGATGTGTATGTATAGGTAACATAATTTGTGGGGTATTTTGTGCTAGCTGCTTAGCTAGTTCCATATCTCAGATCTCTCCTGTCCAGTACAATCACTAGCATTTTATTTTTATACATGAAGACATGGCTATTGAGCCCACAAAATAGTCAGGGTCACCCACTTTAGTTACTTGAAGAGTCATAGCTTTCTCTAAGTCTCCTGGTCATGTCAACTTCATCAAAGTGTCTTGGAAGTAATGCCACAGCCTTTATGAAGTTGGTTTCACTGTAGGTTAGAAAACAGGTGAACAGGCCGGGTGCAGTGGCTCACGCCTGTAATCCCAGCACTTTGGGAGGCTGAGGTGAGCAGATCACCTGAGGTTAGGAGTTCAAAACTAGCCTGGCCAACATGGTAAAACCCCATTTCTACTAAAAATGCCGCACACAAAAAAATTAGCTGGGCGTGGTGACACATGCCTGTAGTCCTACCTACTCAAGAGGCTGAGGCAGGAGAATCGCTTGAACCTGGGAGATGCAGATTGCAGTGAGAGATCGTGCCATTGAACGCCAGCCTGGGTGGACAGAGCAAGACTCTGTCTCCAAAAAGAAAAAAAAGAAAAAGACAGAGAATGAGTAAACAGTAGATGAGATTTAGGCTCTTACATGTTTTTCCAGATAAATTCTGCACAATTGACATAATATGCAATGTAGTTAGAGAGAATTAAGAGAAAGATTTCCTCTGTAGCTTGAATGTTGGAAGGTCACTTCTCATGGTTTCCTAGGGGCCATATCCTGCTTGGGGTTTCTAGTGCCAAGTTCAAGTTTACACTAAGGGTAGATTTGGCTACAGGAGTCAGCAACCTTGGTGAAAAACAGTCCAGTATACTTTGATCAGAAGGAACACCTACTCTGTTTGGAAGTGTGAGCTTTGAAAAGACACGGACTGATGATTTGTTTCATTGCAGAAACAAAGAAGTCAAACTGGATGAGATATTCTGGATGATAACCATAGATGCTATTGTAATTGGTGTTGTTCTCATTATTGTACTACTTTTTGAGTGCTTTCTATGAGTCAGGCGTTGGGTTAAGTGCTTTGCACATGTTTATATCCATATGTTACACACTATCTAGCATTTCCCATTATTTTTGGAGAAATGTTCCTTAATATTGGTGATTATCACCCTACTTTTAAGCATGGTGATTTAAAAAAATCTCTTCAGAGATTTTGGAGTAAGTTGACTTGATTGCAACATGATAAATCCTAGTGTTTTCGTATATGTGAGATGAGAGCTCTGCTTTTAAGAAGTTGTGAATTGGGCTGGGTATGGTGGCTCATGCCTGTAATCCCAGCACTTTGGGAGGCAGAGGTGGGCGGATCATCTGAGGTCAGGAGTTCGAGACCAGCCTGGCCAACATGGTGAAACCCTGTCTCTACTAAAAAATACAAAAATTAGTCAGGCATGGTGGCGGGCTCCTATAATCCCAGCTGCTCAGGAGGCTGAGGTAGGAGAATCACTTGAACCCAGGAGGTGGAGTTTGCAGTGACCTGAGATCACACCACTGCACTCCAGTCTGAGCAACAAGAGTGAAACTCCATCAAAACAAAACAAAACAAAACAAACAACAACAACAACAGAACACCAAAGAAGTTGTGAACTATGTAAACGCAAAAGGAAAGATCATGTTAAGCTTCCTTAAAAAACAACTATCACATATTTTACAATTCGTATGTAAAGGCATCTCTACCAAAAGTCTACCTGTGAAGCATTTTAAAATTAAATCTTGAAGAAAGACCCAGGATTACTTCTTCCTCTAAATTTAGAATGATCACCACCATCTGAATGCTGTGATTGGCTATAAGCCAAGCTAGAGGTCTTGTTGTGTTTTAATTTTTAGAAATCATTGCTATGTGCTTGGTTTTGGCTTTATGGCATTACAGTAAGAAAGAGAATCTGGCCACCATTTTTTGTCTCTCTGTTTGACAGCTGATGGTGGTGGGGGTGGGAGAGGAAGTAACTCCTTACCAGCACTTTGCCTGATTTCACTTTTATTTCAATATAAAAACTAATGGAAAAAAAGGAAGCTACAGATCCAGTTCAGCATTCTCATCACATTGCTCTTTCTGCAATTATATATTTTTTTTAATTGCAGATGTTACTTGCAAAGAGAAATAACTGGGCCAACAGATTCCTACACGATGATTAGGGAAGGCAAACTCACTTACAACTTAAGAGTGATACCCAATAACAGGAGATTGAAAGAAATGAATTGCTACAATGAGTTAAATTAAATTCAGCCCAACTAATTGTAGATTAAGCAAACATTACAAATTAAAACCAAAGCTCCAGACAAACAAGGGAACAAATCTTGCCTGGAGCTGAGCTGCCAAGGGACCCATCTGATAACCATGATCTGTGTCTCCGCTCTGGGAAGGAGTTTTTGAGTACTGGAGGACTTGCTGGGTCTGGGGTACAGGAAAAGGAAGGAGGTTATGCTAATGACCATTGGTACAGCTGGCAAGGCAGATATCTGACTTGGTGCAAGAGCTACGGCTATCTGATGAGAGCTATTGAATGGACTGCTGAGGAGTGTCTGCTTCAAAGAGCTCGTGTTTGGTAAAATCCTACTATGAGTGGGAAGACGTCTCTAGGTTTAATGAAGAAAGGGATACGCAATGCCCATTGGTTTTCGAATTGCATGAGCCACTTCTTTTTTCTTTCTTTTTTTTCAGTTTCACTGAAATGTACTTACAGAAAAGTAGACATATGATAAGTATGTCATTCAGTTGATTTTCACGTGTGCAACCAATTCCCAGATCAAGAGACAAAACCTACCCAGAATTGAGAAAGGCCCCTACTCTTGGTCACTGTCCTCTCTGGGGAACTGGTGTGCTGCTCTGACATTGGAATTTACCCAGTTGAGAATCCTGGCTCGCTATTTAGAGCAGTTTGCTTCCTGCCCAAACATTCACTTAAAAGAATGAGAGGGGGAGGAAATGATAGAGTTGGTGGGGGGGATGAGATGGAGGGATTCCTTTGCTCTGAGAAAGGTGTTACATGTTTCTAGTTTGGAAGCTGAATATTTGCAGAACCAGAAGAAAAGACTGGATAAGTCTTGGTGGTTAGTTTTCCAGCTCTATTTAAAGTAGATTCATTGGAGGCCCAAAGCTGAGCATTCACTGTAGGAGTAATATCTACCATAATAGTGCCGATAATGCCTTATAGACATTAGCTAATTATTTCATGTAGTGCTCTAGTGAGAAGTAGGTAAGTATTATCATATCTGCTTTATAAATTGAGTTAACAGGCATAAGGAGATTAAGGCTGCTCCCATATTGGGAGTTTGCCCAAAGAGTCGCTGCCTTATCTGTCACCTTTGTGCCCAGTGCATCTTTTGGCTGCCCAGAAGTCTTCGTGTGTTCATCTGTTCATTCATTCACTTACTCATTTATCAAACATCAACTGAGCTGTTTTTCTGGTAGTATGCTAGGCTGCTATGCTAGGAGGATATTGAGATGAACAAGACATAGTCTATAATAGAAAAGGGCTAGTTCTTATAGGGTTAAGCCTTCAATTCCATCAGAGGGCAAGCAGCTAGTACAGATGTGTGACCTGGTAGGGATGGGGCAATAGGGAGTGGTGGGGACTGTGGCAGACTGGAGATCCCTGCCCCATCTATTTGTTAGGATATAATAAGTATGCAAACAAGCATGTCTGTGATTGGGGTCAGTGAAGGCAGCCAGTTTGCAAGGCTTTCTGGAGGAGGAAGAACAAAATTTCTGTAGCACATTGTGATAAATACAGGAGTACACGCAGTGTAATGGGAGCACAGAAAGAAAAGATATTTATTATGCTGGGAGGACATAGGAAGGATGTCAGGAGCAGACAGAACACTCAAATGGGAATTGGGAGTTTTTGAAGACAGATTTGCAGCCATGGGAGCTTAGCATTTGAAGCCAAGTGGAGGCCCAGCCCATGCTTGTATCCTTCCAGTGATGGGGAATTTGTACCTGGAGAACACAGCCCTTTGACGATCTCTCCACTGCCCTGGTTAGTGAATGAGTGGGCAACACGGTGGTAGTAGTGAAGACCATCGTAAACTTCAGAGTCAGCTTGTTTGGGTTTGAATTCTAGACTCTAGTACTCATTAGTCATATGATCTTGGGGGTATGTTATTTAATCTCTTTGTGCCTCTGTTTTCTCACCCATAAATGGTGGTAGTAAGAGAATGGTTGCAAAGATAAAATGAAGATTGAAAGCTCAGCACAGTCTCCAGACATAGAAACATTCAACTAGAGTTGTGTTCTGCGATGGTCACAGCTAAGTGAGGCTTGGGAACTGGACGTGTCTCCCAAATGGCAGCAAACTACTGAACTGCCAAAAGGGGCCATTGTAACAGAGGGAACAAAGTCATTATGAGCTAGGTAGTCTCCTGCTTATTAGAAAGGGAAGGGGCCAGGTGCAGTGGCTCATGCCTGCAATCCCAGCACTTTGGGAGGCCAAGGCGGGCCAATCATGAGGTCAGGAGTTCGAGACCAGCCAGACAAACATAGTGAAATCCCATATCTACTAAAAATATCCAAATTAGCTGGGTGTGGTGGCGGGTGCCTGTAGTCCCAGCTACTCAGGAGGCTGAGGCAGGAGAATCACTTGAACCTGGGAGGTGGAGGTTGCAGTGAGCCGAGATCACACCGCTGCACTCAAACCTGGGTGACAGAGCAAGACTCTGTCTCAAATTTTAAAAAAAGAAAAGAAAGGGAAAGGACTTAAGATTAACTTTGCATTCATGGGTATTAGTCACTAATGATGGCACTGATGTGCCCTGGAAAATTGAGGCTGTACCTATCACTTTTAGATCACCCAGAAAAAAAGAGCTAGTGGGGCTTTGCCCGAGGTAGGTGTCTCAAATGGAGGGCTCTAATTCAGGAGAAAGGTAAGGCTAGCCATGGTCTCAAAAACTAAGCCTAAAGCACATTCTAGCTTGGTTTTCATCATAACAGAGGGACAAAAATATTAATGGAATGTCAGTAGGGGGTGGGAGTTCTGGAACTGTCACACCATAAGGTGACTATGCTTTGCGCTTTGGATCATGAAATCTTCGTTTTTTCCGGTTGATACCTTTGTGTTTTTAGAGTCCCTTAGTGTCCTACACTGATTGTTTTTAATCTCAGGCCTCCTGTGTAGTTCATAGTGTTCTTTTATTTTTGGACAAAGTCACAAGGCCCAGATAAAGAAAGAATATCGTATTAAAGGTTAGTAGAATTTTAGGGCTTTGGAAGGGCGTGGAGGGGATCAGCTAGTTAACTAACCCCTTTTAGAGATAGACAGGTTCAGAATGGTGAATGTTTACTCAAGACCATACAGCTATTTAGGAATAGAGTCCAGACTTGAATTCACTTCTAAGATTTCCCTGATCTTTCAAGCTCTTCCATTTTTGTTGTTGTTGAATGGCCTTGGCTAAGTCTTTTAATCTCTTGGAGCTTCCATTTCTTCTTTTGCAACAGGAATAATAAATACCGTAATTCATAGCATTACATTAAGGCTCAGATAGGATAATGAGTATGTGAAAGTACTTTACAAACCCTCTACAAAATGCTATAAAAACTTTAAATATTGCTATTGTCTGAAGTAATTTGGCAAGAGGGTGAGAACTTGATAGATGCATCTCAAACAAAAGAAATCATTCGATTTAAGAATCTTTAGAGGTTATCTAGTTAATAACCAAATAATTAAAGACTTGCCTTATTAAATAATCTTTATAAGGTGCATTTGTGAATTTTGTGTGCAAATAGGAAATTTTTGATTTTTCCTGAAAGAGAGTGTTTTATCAGGGGCCCAACTACTACCAAGATTAATCCACAATCCAGTTTATTAAAAATGGCAGTAGACTGTTTGATTGAGAGCTACGGCTTCAGTTTTGTAGGGCTGGGTTTGAGTCATAAGATTTAATTTTCTTTTCAGGGTTAACAGGGTCAGTGGAAGGGAAGGTGGCAGGGAGGCTGTGCCTGGATTTAGGGTAACCTGGAAAATAAATACTGAATATTAAGCCTCAGATATAGACTCTAGTAGCCAGGACTTCATCCTAAGGCCAAAATACATGTAACCAACTTCCACATTCTAGATTTTCCTCTTTGTTGCAAGAGCCGGGGAGTTAGATGCTGCAATGTGTGGATTGTAAGAAAAGGCTTTTATTCCTTTGAACCACTACCAAGCAAAGCAATGAAATGTCAAAATAGGTAGGAGGAAGAACAGGTGGCCACAGGGAAGCCCGGGTGGGGATGATATTTTTATCAGACCAAGTAGACTTTTAATGGTCTCATGATTTCTGAAAACTAGAGGCAAGATTAGATTAGGTACTGGAGCTATTTTTTTTTTTTAAATTAATAAGTAGAGGCTAAAGAGAAACTTCCTTAAAAATCCTCTCTGTTTCTTCTGTGCATATTCAGCAGCCCAGATCTGGAGACTGGTGAAGGTGAGTCGCATGAGAGAGATGAAACTGTATTCAGACCCTTCCCACTGTCTTCAGGATCCTATATTCCACCGACTCCCCCAGTCAGTGCAGTTTCACTGTTAATAATTTAAATGATGAAGTAGGCTCAGTGAGAAGCAGCACCGTGAAACAGCAGAGCCATGTGGAGAGAAGCTCATAAATCCGTGACAGCTGCAGCCTGGGTTTTGGAGCATCTGTGTGGATGACAAGACCCGCTCCAGCCTAGGTGAGGGGACGTGGGCTCCTCTGAATGAAGCTGCAGGTCAGGCCATCTTTTCCCTACTGAGGAAGGGGCAGGCTTCCACGCAGTGGCACCTCCCCGGGTCAGGTGAATTTTCATTGCCGTTTCAGGGAGGTGACCACGTCACCGTGTGCTGCATTTGCCCGGTGCAGCTGACCTGCATTACAGCTTTGATAATGCTTGTCACTTAAAAGAGGTTTCTGCCTCAGAAATAGCCTTAAAGAGGCCTTTTAATTCCTCCTGGGAACTCTACCTGCACCTTGGGATTGTGGCAGGGTCACCTCCATTCCAACAGCAAAGGAGAGCAGGAATCTGCTTTTCGGTAGCTCCTCCCATCTCTTCCCATCAACCCCTGCTTTTAGGAAACATGGCTGGCTTACTTCACTTATTGCCTACTACAAATGCATTAGAAAAACAAACCCAAGCCAAACAACGCAGATGATAGAACAAAATCTATCCAGCACTGAGTCATTAATCAATTGTTATAAATGCTGCTTCTCTGCATAGTAGTTTGCTGTGACTCTTTAACTTCTGGATGTCCTCAGGACTGGCTTCCTTTTTCCAGCAATTTCTATCCTAAGGCTGCTCAGCATGCTAGGTTACTGTCCTTGTGGGTTATATACTCTGCATACTATATGCTCCCTTTTCACTCTTAATTCTTTTATCTTCTAAGTTGTTCCTCTGGCTCTGGAAACTCAAGACACTGCATCTTTCCCCTCCCCTCTAAACTAATATGCTTAAATGATTGTACATCATGTAATCAAGGGTGTCTGCTTCAAGCTCCTAAATCTCTTACCCAGGCTCATCTCATTACATATGCCACCTTCAGATTCATTCAGCTCAATTCCATTCAACTGACATTGATCAAATGCCTCCTAGCACGCCATTGTCCACACTGGACAGTGTGCACGGTTGTCTGTCTCTTGCCTTACCTTGTGTTTATTTATCCATCTTCTACATACCTGAGACATAAACTGTGAGGACTCCTCACTCACAGATGCTTACAGGCTGGCTTTCTAACACAACAAACTCTTCCTTTTGTCTGATAACTATTCAACATGGATAGCAATACTTAGAATAACAGCAATAAAACAAGAATTTCAACTACCATCACTTTCTCTGCCAAAATGAAATTCAACAGTTTCCCCTACAAGATTTATTTCTCACTGATTCTAACAAAAAAAGTTGTTTCATTTTGAAAATGAACAGGCCCTCATGATCCAAGTCGATGGTTTTAACCTTTTTTTCCCTTTTTCTTCCAAAGCCTTCATCATGGAGGATTCTCAAGAAGGAAACTAGGCTCTTTTCAGTGCCTGTGTCTTCCTGCCCCTGCCCCCTCTGCTTATTAGAGAGGTTAATATTGAGAGTTGGGGTTTCTGAGTATAAGCCCCTAGCATGGACTTGAAACCCTAGTTTTGAGCCCTCAATCTTCCATTTCTATGTATGTGATTTGAAGCAAATGATTCTTAAGTGTAAAATGGTGGTAATAATGGTACCAAGTTCATGGGGATTTCTAGTAAGATTCGTGTGTGCTAGGAGAAAAAAGATGTTGGAGTCTCATGTGAATGGGTGGGTAGGTGGGGTGTGTTTCCTTAGAGAATTGGTACTTTGGCTGGGTGTGGTGGCTTACACCTGCAATCCCAGCATTTTTGGAGGCTGAAGTGGGTGGATTGCTTGAGCTCAGGAGGTCAAGACCAGCCTGGGCAACATGGAGAAATCCTGCCTCTACCAAAAAAAAAAAAAAAAAAAAAAATTAGCTGGGCATGGTGGCATGTGCCTGTTGGCCCAGCTACTTGTGGGGTGCTGAGGCAGGAGGATTGCTTGAGCCCAGGAGATGGAGGCTGCAGGGAGCTATGATTATGCTACTGTACCCCAACCTGGGAGACACAGCAAGACCATGGATTGTTTTTAGCTGTTTTTAACAGATTTATGTTGGTGTAATTAGCTTGATGGTTATAGATATTTCTAAAACATACCTCTGATATTTTCCTAAATTTGGATATCAGTGGATTTGAATGCTCTTGAGCTGAAGAAAGGGGGAAAGAGAGGAGGGAAGAAGTGGAGGAGAATCAGTCAAAAGGCACTGGTAGTCAGATGGCCTTGTCACATGTGGGCAGAACAGGCTTGTATAGGAATGTATTCACACAACTCAGCTTCTGGGGCAACTTCTATGAAAATAGAGCACCCACAGCTGAAATGCCAGTGGTCACTGCTGCCTCTCCTGTGGCGCTCCAGCTGGATGTGGCCACTCCTTTTCTCTATATTCACAGTGCTTCTTTGTACCCCCTAAAACATGTCCATTGCAGCTGTTTTTAGTTATGTTTTTGCTGATGTTGCACCTGCTTCTAGACCAAAAGCTCAGTGACATTCCTTCCATCCTCCTCACCCCATCACATGGTTGGTGGAATTGGATGGAATGCTGTTCCCTTGAGCTAGGCCAGATCTGCTAATGGGATGATGGATTCCTTCTAGTTCAGGGCCAATATAGCCACTCCCCCCAAAAGGGTCAGGGCAGCGCCAATGCTGGCGAGGGCTTGGGCAGGTGGAGAGGGCTCCCCTTGGTCTTATTTTCCAAAAGTGGCATGCCTCACTGATTTTTAAAAAGTGTGGCATTTTGCATAAAGTCTGTTAAGATGATGATTTTTAAAAAGGGCAAGCTATGAGGAAGTAAAGGTCAAAGTGTCCGTGAGGAGGCCTTGAGACCTTAGCATGGGATGGCATATTGGGGCTCATTTGATGTATGTGACCCCCCACCAACCGATGTTATTGGCTGACAACTAATCCCCGTCCCCACCCTGCTCTTAAGCTTGCCCTTCTTGGGAAAACCTGGCTGTGTATCTGCACAAGTCCCCGTATGGCCCCACATGCCAACGTTGTATTCAGCGAAACTAAAGCTGTGACTTCAGAGCCTTCCGCATCTTCCTCTGGCCCCATCTCCGGTCTCTTGCTCTCTCACTGCGCTGTGTTCACACCAGCTGTTGTGCTAGTCGTGTTCCTCTCTCTGGGCCCTCGCACTTGCTCTTGCCTCTGCCTGGAATGTTCTCCTCCAGATGGCGCTCTGATAACGGTTTGGCTGTGTCCCCACCCAAATTTCACCTTGAATTGTAAGAATCCCCATGTGTCAAGGGCGGGACCAGGTGGAGATAATGGAGTCATGGGGGCGGTTTCTGCCCTGGTGTCCTTGTGAGAGTGAGTGAGTTCTCACAAGAGCTGATGGTTTTATAAGGGGCTTCCCCCTTTGCTCGGCACTCATTCTGACTCCTGCCACCCTGTGAAGAAGTGCCTTCTGCCATGATTGTTAAGTTTCCTGAGGTCTCCTGAGTCATATGGAACTGTGAGTCAATTAAACTTCTTTACAGTTTACCCAGTTTTAGGTGTCTTTATGAGCAGCCTGAGAATGGACTAATACATGTCTCCTCATTTCACTGAACTCTCTGAGCAAGTTACCTTTTCAGAGAGGCCTTCTATGACACCTGAGTGGATGAAACACCCCCATCACCCTCTGTCTCCTTACTCTGCTATCCTTTTCTTCACATGCCACGCAGCATTGCATTATACATGGGTTTCTTTGTGGCCTCCCCACTAGAATATAAGCTCTTCTAGAGGGCGGGGATTTTGACTATTTGTGCATTGCTGTGTCTTATTGCTAGAGCAGTGCCCTGTACATCATAGGTGCTTGACATGTTCGTTTCATCAATGAATGAGTAAGTGACTTCCACCCATTGGCCCATTCATCCACTTAGTGAACAATGATTGAGCAAAGATGAAAACATCACAGTCCTTACTTTCTATAAGGTGGCAGTCTTGATGGAAAGATAGACATGTAAAAATATACCACACTGGCCAGGCAAAGCGGCTCATGCCAGTAATCCCAGCACTTTGGGAGACAGAGGTGGGCGGATCACTTGAGGTCAGGAGTTGGAGACCTGCCTGGCCAACATGGTGAAGCCCCATCTCTACTAAAAATACAAAAATTTCTCGGGTATGGTGGTGGGTGCCTGTAATCCCAGCTACTCTCAGGGCTGAGGTAGGAGAATCACTTGAACCTGGGAGGCAGAGGTTGCAGTGAGTTGAGTTTGGACCACTGCACTCTAGCCTGGGCAACAAGAATGAGACTCCATCTCAAAAAAGAAAAGAAAAGAAAAATGTACCAGAACATATAAACAGATATTTAGGAAAATGTTTTGCAGGTAGAATGACAGGACTAGAGTTCGGGTATTTTCTCAAATTTTGTCAGAGAAGCAGCAGGTAATACATGAACATTAAGTACATGCAGTTGCTTAATTAAAGATTGAAGCCATAATTAATCATGTAATAAATATATGGCATTCTCCCCCACTCTCTCTCTGGCTCTCTCTCTCTCTGTGGTGTGGTAAGTGTGTAGTGTGTGTGTATAATGTTTTGGCCATAGAAGATTTCACAGCGCTTAGAGAAAACATCCAGTGATTTCGCAGTGATGTTAGAGTATGTCAGAAAGGTGAAGTATTCACAGTCTTTCACCCCAAATGAAATAGAAGCAGCTGCATCTCTCCCAGGTGGGACCAGGCATTGTGCAAGATCCACATATTTTTCAGTAAGAGACTCATATTTGCCATGATGCTAGAAGCTTCTAATGGGCCTCTGAGGGTTGTAAATTATATCAAATAAGTTTACGGATACAAAGCTGTTGTTTTTTAAGCGATAGAGAAGGGAAAGAAGGGTATGGATAAAGCTCTTTTTGACTCCTGAAATTACACTTGTTTCAACTGCATTTAATCAGTGCTTTTGAATGCTAAATGTTCATTCAACAAACATTTACTGGGTATCACCTATTGAGAGGTGCCATTGTGGACTGTGTGGTCATCCTTGGGTGGCTTGCCATCTGTAGGGATCTTACTGGAACTTCATGTAGTTTTTGTTTTTCGGTATTTTAATTTCGTGGTTACTGTTGTATTACGCGTTAATTGTAGCAGGTGAAATAATGCCACGGTATATAAATACGTGTACAGAAAGTAACTAATGTTCCACTCTTCCTCCTCATTCCTCCTCCTCCTTATAATTTATGTTTCTAGTTTTGTTTTTGTTTTTTGAGACAGGGTCTGCTCTGGCACCCAAGCTGGCATGCAGTAGCACAATCTCGGCTCACTGCAGCCTCAGCCTCCCAGGCTCAAGTGATCCTCCCACCTCAACCTCCCAAGTAGCCCGGGTAGCTGTGACTACAGATGTGTGCCACAACTTGCAGTTATTTTTTGTATTTTTTGAGGAGACATGGTTTTGCTATGTTGCCCAGGCTGGTCTCAAACTCCTGGGCTCAAGCAATCTACAAACTTTGGCCTCCCAGAGTGCTAAGGTTACAGGCATGAGCCACTGTGCCTGGCTGTTTCTAGTAATTTGATGGATATCTTTCTATATCATTATCTTCGTTCACACACACACACGCACACATACCCACACATGAAAAATTGTTTCTTTCATTTTACTTTATAAAACTGACATTATACTTATTACTCTGAAATGTGCTTTTTAAAACTTACTAATATATAAAGGAACATCTTTTTAAGTCTTGTTCTTTTTAGTAATCATAATTGCAGAATAGGTCTAACAAAATGTAGACACCCATTTGCCTATTCATAAGACTTTAGGTGAATCAAGATTTTTAAAATAAAACATTCATGGTTTAAGTAAACATTCTTCTACATATTTTCCTTTTCTTTTCTTTTCTGCTTTTTTTTTGTTTGTTTGTTTCTTTGTTGTTGTTGTTTTTTTTTAGGTGGAGTCTTACTCTGTTGCCAGGCTGGAGTGCAGTGGCGTGATCTCGGCTCACTGCAACCTCAGCCTCCTAGGTTCAAGCAATTCTCCTGCCTCAGCCTCCTGAGTAGCTGGGATTACAGGTGCTTACCACCATGCCCAGCTAATTTTTGTATTTTTTAGTAGAGACAGGGTTTCACCATGTTGGCCAGGATTGTCTCGAACTCTTGACCTTATGATCTTCCCACCTTGGCCTCCCAAAGTGCTGGGATTACAGGTGTGAGCCACCGCAACTGGCCTACATATTTTCTTATATATTTGTACTTTTACTTCTGTTCTGTTCAGTAAGCTCTCATAAATGTGATTATCATGTCAAAGGGTAAGTGAATTTTTGGTCTTTAATAACCACAGCTTGATTATTTTCTTTAACTCTTGTAGCAATGTATATTTCCTTCAGCAATGTATGGGGGTACTTTTGTTCTTAACGCTATCCCCAGCACTAGATATCATCAATGTCTTAAGTTTTGTCAACAATGACAACTGATATACCTCAACACTGAACATACCTCACCTGAACATACCTCAACACTGAGATGTCATTGTTACTTTAATGACATTTATGTGACTGTTTCTGGAGTTGGGTACCTTTTGTACATTTCTTATTTTCATTTCCTGTTCTATAAATTTCTACTCATACCTTTGCCTGTTTTGAGTTGTCTTCTTTCTTGTTGGTTAATAGGAGCTTTGCATATTGGAAATTATAATGCTAGCCGGGCCTGCTGGCTCACACCTGTAATACCAGCACTTTGGAAGGCCAAGGCAGGTGGATCACCTGGGGTCGGGAGTTCAAGACCAGCCTGTCTAACCATGGCCAACATGTTGAAATCCCGTCTCTACTAAAACCACAAAAAATTAGCTGGGCATGGTGGCGCATGCCTGTAATCCCAGCTACTCAGGAGGCTGAGGCGGGAGAATTGCCTGAACCCAGGGGACGGAGGTTACGGTGAGCCGAGATCGCGCCATTGCACTCCAGCCTGGGTAACAAGAGCGAAACTCCGTCTCAAAAAAAAAAAATTATCTGGACACAGTGGTGGGCGCCTATAATCCCAGCTACTCTGGAGGCTGAGGCAGGAGAATCGCTTGAACCTGAGAGGTGGAGGTTTCAGGGAGACAGAGGTTGCAGTAAGTTGAGATAGCACCACTGCACTCCACCCTGAGTGATAGCACAAGGCTCCATTAAAAACAAAAACAAAAAGAAATGATAATGCTTTGTTGATAATTTATTATAAGAATATAATATATATATACCTGCTTATTGTAATAATGTCCATTGTTATTTTGGTCTTATTTAGAAAACAACCCTCTTCAACCTTTTAGATCTGGTGTGCATCAAAAAAGGGTAGTGTCCATGTCTAGTACCTTGTGGCTACAGTGTGACATTCAAGTCTAGTGCTGTCACTTACCCCAGACAGATCTGCGACCTGTATTAGTGTCTCGCTCTCTTCCCTGGGTTTAGTGTATGTTCACCTGCCAGCCAAAAACCTTGTGTCTTGTCATCAATGTCTGGGATGCTTCCGCTAGGAAATATTGGGAATTCTCTGAACCACAAAGTGAGACTTTGAAAGTCATGGTCATCGACAGACAATTTAGCATTTCCTAAAATCTCATGCTATTGCCTACACTGGGAAACACCCGTAGCAAAATATCTAGAGTTTGGCATGGGGCTCGCCAGCCCCTCCCTTTTCTGTGGAGTCACATCTTTGACAGCCTTTGCTTTGTCACCTTCTGGGCCCCGCTTTCCTGAAGGAGTCATCAGAATTGCCTCATGTCTCTGACAGTTGGACACTATCATCCCAGGAGTGGTGTTTTATAAAGAATCAGCTTCATTAAAATATGTCATGCATTTTGCATCTAACGTATTGTTAAGCACAGTTTCCACAGCCCTGGGCTTTAGTGACTTCAGCCCATCACCACAGTCATTGATGCATTTGTTTCCCTGGACAGGACTAACATACTGTCCTTCATAAGCAAGGATGACTTCAGGATGCATGCTTTCAGGTGGGCTGTTGGTCTAACAGTGAGGAGAGATCCAAATGTGTAGACCTCTGCACACATTTCTCTGCTCTTCTTTGGACTGCGCTGTTAGAGAAAGCCAGAATGTAAGAGCTACAAGGAACTCAGGCAAGGAAACTGAGGCAGAGAAGGAAAAATGAATGTGGCCAAGTGACATGGCATGTTGTTGCACAGTAAGAGTCTTTGTAGAATTATGACAATGGCAGACACGACAATGACCACATTTACAAATAAAAACAGGGTCAGGTAGACCCATCAGCACACGTATCACTGTGGCAGTGGGATGCTGACCACTTCTGGAATTTATAAAGGTCATTCAGAGCCACATTTTAGAGCGAGAAGAGTGTCTGGCCTTCTGCACCTGTTCTGTAGTGGTTGCAGAAATGGAAACACAGGGAAATGAAGTGATATGCCCAGAATTAATGTAGTAATTAGCAGCAGTGTCAAAACTCAAATTCATATGCCCTGATTTTCTGTTTCAGTCTGCTCTTTCCTGCTTTATGCTCTCTCCTGGCTGGCACAATTAGTTGAGAACCAATTCTTTTGGAGGACCAGCAGCTATCAGAGGACAGGATTGATCGCCACCTTGATATGCACCCCTTTCAGCCACCTCCCACCTAAGGAGGATTATATTGTTCCATTTATTCATTCAGAAAATGTGTATTGGTCATTCCCTGTGTTAGGGGCTCAGTAAATATTTGTGGGATTGTATTGAACTGGTTTGAATTGCTCAGGCACCAGAGATAGGGGCCTGAGTCAGTAACTCAGATTTTGTTTTACCGGTGGGGATAAAAGATGCAGCCGATGAAAATAAACAAATCCCTTTTTAACAATTCCACTAAAAACATACGCTCTGTAATTGAATATAAGTACAAATAGAAGACACCTGGTACAGCTTGTTCCAACTTCTCTTTTATTAGAATCTAAGTGGTAGCATTCATTTCCAGGCAGTGTTGCTGCTGTTGGTTTTGCTCATTACGGGGAGGTTATAGTTACTGCACTCTGAAGGGAGGAGCCTGACGTCTGTAACTACCGGGGCTGGCAAGTGGCCGAAGAACGGAGATGCATGAGCTGATGGGCCTTTTACAAAGTCAGTGTGTCAGCAGTCATCACCAGAAAGCAGAGTGTCCCTTCCCTGTGGCCTGCCTTGCACAGAAGGATGGGCACTGTTTCTCTCTTGGTGGTAGACGGAGTCTGAACTTGAGCCCGGAGATGCTGGCTGACTCCGGGTCAGATGCCCAGGGGCAGCTGGAATTGGGCAGCTCAGAGGATGACACGGCCATGGTGCTGTCAGACTCAGAAGCCAATTGAAAAAGCCCCAGGGGCTGTGGTCTCATTAGTTTAACTTTAACTGGCATGAGTAGAATTTATGGACAAGCTTCAGAACAGGGGGAAGGTGAAAGAGAAGGAGGAGGAAGAAGAAAAAGAAAAAAAGCACAACATAAATTACAATAGTAGGCCCAGTGCAGTGGCTTACGCTTGTAATCCCAGCTCTTTGGGAGGCCAAGGCGAGTGGATCGCCTGAGGTCAAGAGTTTGAGACCAGCCTGACTAATATGGTGAAACTGCATCTCTATTAAAAATACAAAAAGTAGCCAGGTGTGGTGGCGGGCGCCTGTAGTCCCAGCTACTCGGGAGGCTGAGACAGGAGAATTGCTCAAACCCAGGAGGTGGAGGTTGCAGTGAGCCAAGATTGTGCCACTGCACTCTAGCCTGGGTGACAGAGCAAAACTCCATCTCAAAAAAATAATTAGAATGGCAATTTATGGGCTGGGCGCAGTGGCTCACGCCTGTAATCCCAGCACTTTGGGAGGCCGAGGCGGGTGGATCACGAGGTCAACAGATCGAGACCATCCTGGTCAACATGGTGAAACCCCGTCTCTACTAAAAATACAAAAAATTAGCTGGGCATGTTGGCATGCGCGTGTAATCCCAGCTACTCAGGAGGCTGAGGCAGGAGAATTGCCTGAATCCAGGAGGCAGAGGTTGCGGTGAGCTGAGATCATGCCATTGCACTCCAACCTGGGTAACAACAGTGAAACTCCGTCTCAAAAAAAAAAAAGAATGGTAATTTATGGGCCAAAAATAAAGCAGTCTTGCACCACAATGGCAGTCCTTTATAAATACATGTATATGAGGCTTATGAGGTTGTAATAATCATGTTTGTAGATGATTTCTACAGAAGTCATTGCTTTTATTAAACAATTATTTCATTAAATCATTATTAAACCCTGTTTTATATTAATTTTTGACATAAAAATTAATTTTTTTTGGTAGAGACAAGGTCTTGCTATGTTGCTCAGGCTAATCTCAAACTCCTGGCCTTTGGGACACCCTCTCAGCCTCCCAAAGTGCTGGGATTCCAGGTGTGGGCACTACACCTGGCCTTAAGTCATTGTTGTTATTATTCGTGTGTGTTATGTGCATCCTATGTATGTGTTTGGTATTGAAAGACAACAGTCAATCTTGGGACTTTTGATTCTTTGAGATGGGAGAGTGAGATGCTCTTTGTTTCCCACATCCTTCACAGCTTAGCTGGAAACAATTTCAGAAAGACAGAAGGTCGCCTTTGGGGTTGATCGTGTCCTATTTCCTCTTCTGCTCGTGAGGTTTTAAAGAAGAACTGGAGCTCAAATCGAGTCTCTTTCCTGCATCCCCTTTCTTCCCGAGGGGAAGCAGGGGAAGGTTTTCTTCTTCCCACGGGAACCTCGGTGTGGAGTCTTTGCTGTCTCCACGGGATGCGAGCAACAGGTGCACAAGGTGCCTGGGTACCAGCTCGCCGAGCGAAGCGAGCCTCTCCCTTCCCTTCTCCACTTTTGTGGATGAGGATGCTGCCCGAAAGGAAAGGCCAAGGAAACCTGCCGCAATTCCAGCTCTGCTATCTGGTTGCTATGCAGCCCATCCTAAATGCCTGATATCATTCGCTCTCACAATATGGATCACTTGGGAATTCACCTATGGAGTTTCAAATGAGATATACGTCACTTACACTCATGTGGCATCTTCCCATGTTCAGAAACACTTTCGTAGGAATTATATATTTAGTCATTGTATCAGCTCTTGAAGTGGCTGTTACTCATTGAGATTTCATAGATAAGGAGATTGAGAGTCGGAGAGGTGGAACGTCTCTTAGGGTCGCCTTCCCACCTCACCTCTGTCACCTCGTTGGTACCTCCAGAGTAGCACAGCCTTTGCCACAGGACTGGAGACAGGGCTTGCTTTTATACCTCACTGTGAATTCTGAATAGACACATCAGGTTCAGGGGCAGCTTTGATGACATTTGGTGCTTGGAATAGCCTCCTCTGAGGGGCATGGACAGAGGAAAGCTGTGTTCTAGGAGTCTGTTTCTGATTATTTGATATTAGTAGGACATTTGAAGAGGCCAAAGAATTTGTATAATGACTCAGACATTAGCAGAGTTCTCGTGTCCTAAAGTCTCTAGGTGACAGGGCTAAGCTCCATCCCGCTCCAAATACTTCCCATGAAAATGAGATGCCCTTCATGGTGCTTCTGCACATTTCCAGAGGGCTTCAGCACCCTGTGGTTGCCCCTAGTCTGCTTCTGAGGAATCGGTTCATGTTGGAAACTGTCTTGATATCCTTCTGTTGTCTGTGATGTACAGCAGAGCTGAGGAGCTCAGCCAACTTCCTGAATTTCCTTCAGACAAACCACTCCCACGAGATGTGCGCCTGTGTGTGCATCTGTGTGTGTGCCTCTGTGTGCACCTATATGTGCGCCTGTGTGTGTGCCTGTGTGTGCACATCTGTGTGTATGCCTCTGTGTGCACCTGTGTGTGCACCTGTGTGTGTGCCTGTGTGTGTGCACCTCTGTGCCTGTGTGTGCGTCTGTGTGTACGCCTGTGTGTCTGTGTGTGCACCTGTATGTGTGCCTGTGTGTATGCAACTGTGTGCCTGTATGTTTGTGAGTGTGCACCTGTGCGTGTGCATCTGTGTGCTTGTGGGTGTGCGTCTGCCTGTGCGCCTGTGTGTGCCTGTGTGTGCATCTGTGTGTGTCTCTGTGTGTGCTTGCGTGTGTGTGCCTTTGTGTGTGTGCCTGTATGTGTGTCTTTGTGTGTGCCTGTGTGAGTGTGCCTGTGTGTAGACTGCACTGAAGCTTTGTGAAGACAGGAGAATTTACAGGTCACTATCTGGGTCCTTTTATGGTTTGGATTCCCATTTCCTATTATTTGGAGTGTCTCTCCTCTCTTCTTTTCCTTTTCTTCCCTCACATGAGCCTTCTTCTTAAATTCTAGCCTGTTTTAAATGCACTTCAATTTAGATATCCCCCTTGTTAACTTCTTACCCATGTCCCCAAGGTCTCACCTTTCCCCCAAGCATCTCACCAAGAATGTCTTCCCTAAAAAGAGGATTCTTCCTTCTCACTCCCTGGAGGAATTCCAATGCCAGCAGAGACCATGTTTTACATTTCATTACTTCAATAAATAGTAACATAATAAACCAAAGCCCAGTCTTGAATCACAACTGGTCTGAACATTATAGTAGTGACAACAGTGATATTAATACCTTATAGTTATTGAAAATCTTCAGAAGGGCTGGGCATGGTGGTTCACGCCTTTAATCCCAGCACTTTGGAAGGCCAAGGCAGGTGGATCACTTGAAGCAACATGGTAAAATCTGGTCTCTACTGAAAAAAAATACAAAAATTAGCTGGGCATGGTGATGGGCACCTGTAATCCCAGCTACTCAAGAGGCTGAGGCAGGAGAATGGCTTGAACACAGGAGGCAGAGGTTGCACTGAGCGGAGATTGCCCTGTTGCACTCCAGCCTGGGTGACAAGAGCACAACTCCATCTCAAAAAAAAAAAAAAAAAAAAAGAAGAAGAAGCAGTAATGAGGCTATGTTCATGCCGGCCAGTTGTAGCATCCAAGATGTAGCAGCCAGTGGAGAGGCTAAAATTACTCTGAATTTTAAAGACTCGGGTTACACATTTACAGCAGTTTCATCCTGCTCCTGTAGGACCACAGCCCTCAGGAGCCAGTGTTTCTGGAACTCAGGTTACCCACCCACCTGGTCCTCCCAAAGTGTTGGGATTACAGACATGAGCCACTGTGCCCAGCCTTCATTTCTTGTCCACGTAGCATTTCTTCAACCTGGAAGCTCTTCAGTGCAAGGGATCCTGAACATGTTACAGCCCCAGCAAGGAAGGGGTTAATGTTATTTTACCCCAGGATTTCAGTGAACAAACTGTGAGCTAGTTTTGGGTCCCCTTTGCCATCTCTTTATGTCGTTGTCCCACTCTCTCTCCCAAGCATGCATTATCTGGACCATTAAGGAACCCATCAGCAGAGTTGCCATGACCTCTGGCTGACCTTGACCTGCTGATGCCCTGCCTGGCTCTCCAATTACTACCGTATGTAGAAGCGACCACAGCCTTCCGAGACGCTCGAAGACTCGTGGCTTTGTCAGGTCCTCACTTCCTTTTAATGGCATCAGGTGACTTCTAGATCCTGCCAGGGGTTTCTCTTCTGACATGACATGTGTACTCCTTCTGAAATGAAAACTACAAAGCTGCAGTTGGTCTCTCTTATTGGAAAACTGTAATTTTCCACTGCCTAGGCTGTTTTCCTTGGATGATGGGCTGCAAGAAGAAACAGTGAGAATATGACAAGATTGGTTCATTTCTTTGCTACCAGCAACGTTATTTTTTCATACTGTTCGGGCATCTAGAGTTTTGTTGACTTGATACTTGTGAGTCCCTCTGCATCTGTCTTTTTGACCTCATCTTCATCCCTAAATTGGCAGTGGCTGTGCAAAAGGTTTAATGGTTTGGGTAATACTTTATGCTATTTTAAATAACTATTTTTTCTCTGAGCGTGAATAATAAAAAAGTTATGCTTTGTATTTTAGAGGCAAAAGAAAATTAGGTACTTGTTATATGATATAATCATAACATTATATAACACATTTTTGTACTGGAAATCATGTCCCAAGCTCTGCTCTTCCCCAGTTTGCTATGATTCATGCAATGACTGTTTGTTACAGTCATCTATTTACCAGATTCGGAGCTGTATTAGGCTGAACCTTATAGATTTGCCAATTTTATAGATCAAAAGCATTCAAATATCAGCAATTTTATAGGGTCCAACCTACACCAGCAGCACAGGGAAAAATCTAATAGGAAATGGGAGAGGCTATCTAATCCATCCTCCTGTGTCCAGGCAGAATTGTATTTCACTCATGCCCAGAGGGACCTCTTAACTCACACTTTTAAACATCTTTTGTCAAAGAATTGAAGTTCTGAATGCAGATGTGGGTTTGTTAAGGAATTGATGATCAGTATCAAAGCAGGGAACAGGTCATTCTGGAACCTGGACAGCAGTGGTCACAATCTTTGTTCTTCAAGATTCTGTAGGACAAATGTCACGTCATTCTCCTCTTCCTAGGCACAGTAAGGGTTTTAATAAGACAAAAACGTTCTCTATTCTTGCCACCTCTCATCAGCCAAGCCTGTATTTCCATGCTCATCAGAAAGCAATGAACACTGACTCTGTTTTGCAGCCTGCTTCCTCTTGTGCCTCTCGGGTCGTAGCCCCGAACATGGCCATAGCAGCTGTTAAACAGCCGGCTTTGGCTGCCTGAGCAAGTGGGGTTCTCAAAACGAGGAGAATGAATCTGCTCTATTCAAGCAATGGGATTTCCAGACAAAGCAAAGTCATGGGAATAGTCTGTCTAGTCTGGAGAGTTTTCTTGGCACGTGTATCAGAGCCAGATTCTCAGCGTATCTGATCCTCCTCACAGACTCTTTGCCGCAGCCTGACCCCCGGGACCTCTCTGTCTTGCTCCCTTGGCTGGCAGCTCGTGACACTGAGAGGAGTCGGTCTGAAGCACGTGTTTGCTTGAGCCAATACTTACTCCATGCACTGAGCTTCATCTCCAAGAGCTGAGTGTTTCGTTGCTGATAAAAGTGCAGCCAACCAGTCCTGGGTGTATTTATGAATAGCATGTGGAGGCAGGATTTGTAGATACTGTTTTTTATGGTGATGAACACAGAGGCACCTCCTGTCATTTACCTAGAACATGAACTGAGAACTTCTGTACCCCATGGCGTTGTTCCAACATGAAAAGCACAAAGTTTGGAGGGGGATGTCTGATTGTAGAAATTTCTATGTAATATGTAAACCCTGTTTAAATGAGATAAAAGCACCTAATCTATACCCTTTGATAGACTTCTATCTGATGCAGAAAAAGGTACAGAATAATTGATTAGGTAGGAAAGATGTAAAGTTGTTGAGTCTGAGGTCTGGGTTCAGCCCCTTGATGTGAATGGTTTTGCCCTTATAGGGTGTCAGTTGTGTCATTTGCAAAGGGGGACTCTCTGTGTCCCCTCTCAGGATCATGTCATGGTTATAAAGCACAATTGTGGGAATGAGAATGCTTTGAATAAAGGACCATAAAATCTAAAGGTGTTGGGTGTCTTTTATCCTGTAGGGTGGTTCTTATTAGGCATCTCATTGGATTAGATGGCTTCACGTGATTGGCAGAAGCCTGGGCTAATACATGCCACAGAGGTGAATGTTTATTGAAATTGATGAGTGGCTTGGAGTCCCTGCCAATTTCCTCACCTGGCCGTCAGGGAGCAGCTGTGGTGGAGAAGGGCTGGGAGGGGGTCTCGGGTGGCCTGGGGGTCCCCTCACGGAAGACACTCCTTCATAACCAGCCCTTGATGCCCACTTTCCTGTAGCTTGTGGTGACCGAGGGAGCTGGCTCCAAACCCAGCTTTTTGGGGTCTGATGAAAGCCTGCTCCAATCACTTTCCCTTGGCCTTTAACCTAAAAAGATTACATTTCGCGGGGGCGGTGGGAGAGCAGGCAAGGACCAGCCTGCTGTCAGAGGACAAAATCAAATTTTTTATGTGATGTTGCTGCATTAAAAGGGCCAATCTCATGTCATGTAACATGTGAATAATGGCTCTAGCATGTGATGTCAAAATTTTCCACACGACTCATAAATAAATCCAGCCACACCCCTCCTCCCAACCACCACCCAAAGCCTATCCATATTTGAATCTCAGCTTGCATCCCAAATTAAAAATGTGTTCCGAGTCAAGGTTAAAGGTACAGTATCCCCTTTCAAAAGGCACATGTCAGTGTCTCTGCTGAGAATGATAAATAACATTTGAAACAGTCTATCAGTTGTCAGGACTCCTTCTCCTCCTCTTCCTCTTCTTTCCAAACCAAACTTTGCTAAAGGTCTGATCTTTTGGGGGAAAAAAGAATAGATGCTATATTAGGCCAAGACTTGATGAATTTTTTTTTTGTTTGTTTGTTTTTTTAAATAAAGCCACTTGAATTAGATCCCTTGGCAGAAAGGAGAAGCGCACAGTCAAATAGTCCTCAGGAATGAAGGAGCTAGATACAGCACAGCTGCAATTAGTGTAAGCTGTGTAGTCAGGCAAAGTGCTTTTTCTTGCAAGAAGCATATTTTTGTTGGAGACATGTTGGCTTTCGTGAAAGTACCAGGCACAGATATTGACATTAAATCCTGAAAATAATGATGTTTGCCAAGGAGATGCTTCCTTTTCATTGTCTAATGTGACCAACACTGGTGGCTTTCAGAAATAAGAATCCAAGCCATCCTTAGGTCTCACTCTCTTTCTTTGAATCTCAAATTTTGGTTAGCAGCCAATGTACAGAGAGATTTTTTTTTTTCCCCTACAAAATTCAGCTTGGTTGAAAGCTCTCTTGCTGAAGCAAAGCAACGTCTTCTTCCCCTGAAGGAAAGAGTGCTTTGTTTGTTTGTTTGTTTGTTTTTCTGTTGTACAATGGGTCAGAAGGAAGAAATAGGCAGGCACAGGAGGGCTGAGAACCAGGGCAAAGAACAGGAGGGAAATTGGGCTTAATTTTCATATAGGCTGAAGTCCCCCTGTCTGCTGTCTGCATCCCTCCCTTCTTTCCCCATCTCCCAAACAAAGGCAGCATCTTTCTCAGATAATGCCGCTTGTGTCAGAAGCGAACATTCTCGGAATGTGCAGGGTGACCTGCTCTGTGTAACAAACGTCAACCCCAAACCATACAGAAGTTGCTACATCTGTTTTGGCTTTGTTCGCAGCAGAGAGGGGAGGGGGCTGCTCCGTATGGTCAAGGGCCAAACTACATGTCATATTTCATTACCTTCATTAGCTACTACAGAAGGCTGCCTTCAAAGAAAAAGGTTGGTATTAACTCTTGAGCCGCCAGGCTTTTCCAACAACCGTTTTCACCTTCACCCACCACTTGCCATTCTGCATTCATTCATGCTGTGGGCTCTGATTTAACTAAACTGTAAATCAGCCCTTAGGTCCACGATTTCACCCTTTTAACTTAAAGGAGGCAGGCTACTGTTTTATCCTAGGTAGCTACTTACAGGATGGCGGAACATCTGGAACCTATTAGGACAAATGTGAGTGTAAACCCAATGGGGAGAGCGTATTTAGAATTAATAAAACTTTCCTCTCTTATTTTGTCCACAGTTGTCTTTTTCTCTTCCATCTCACATTATTTCTGTGATTTAGTATTGCCAGCGCCTTTCTTGGTTGCTGCTGTGAGATAAGATCGTGTGTATTGTTGCCTAGATATTTTTGTGGCACTTCTCTTGGCATGCTTTATGGTGGTGACATTGGACTCACATGGTCGCCACCCCTGGAAATGAGTTCATTCCCCCGTATTCATGTTACATTTCTTAAGGCATACTTTACAATGGTGGAAATAAAAGTGGGTGTGTATATAAAGTAGGTCTTTATACTGTATGGCTATAAAAATGGTCAGTTTTCATGCTGCGTATTAAATGCGGTATGATTCTATTTAAAGTCATCTGTGGGCAGCACATGTTGTTATTTAATCTTATGAAGAATGGCCAGTTGGCCAGCATAGGTCAGAACACACCTGGATGGTAGAATTAGGAGTCTGGAATTTTGATGCTTCATCCTAGCTCTGCCATTGATTTATTGCCTGGCATTAGACAAAACTCTTGCTCTTAATTTTCCCATCTGTAAACTAGGAATCATTATATGATTACAAAGGTTCTATAAGCTTGAATGGCTTCTTACTTTGAAAGGCCCAGAGAAGACAATACTTGAGAATACTGTGCCATTTAGAGGACTATAACACCCAATTATTTTCACTGATACATATTTGAAAGATCTAAATCAGTGGTTTCCAAGTGCGGTCTCCAGACCTGCAACATCAACGTTACCCAGGCACTTGTTAGAAATGCAAATTCTGGGCTGGGTGAGGTGGTGCACACCTGTAATCCCAGCACTTTGGGAGGCCGAGATGGGCGAATCACGAGGTCAGGAGTTCAAGACCAGCCTGGCCAAGATGGTGAAACCCCGTCTCTCTTAAAAATACAAACATTAGCCAGGCACAGTGGCAGATGCCTTTAATCCCAGCTACTCAGAAGGCTGAGGGAGGAAAATCGCTTGAATCTGGGAGGCAGAGGTTGCAGTGAGCCAAGATCATGCCACTGCACTCTAGCCTCAAAAAAAAAAAAAAAAAAAATTGCAAATTCTGGTCCTGGGTCAGCCTTACTGAATCAGAAACTCTGATGGTGGAGTAATTCCGATGCACACTACAGTTTGAGAACTACTGATCTATATGTATTTGGCTTCAAGTTTGGGAGTTAAACCCTCAAAACTCTGCCAGTCAAAAGAGAAGTTGGGGCTGGGCACAGTGGCTCATGCCTGTAATCCCAGCACTTTGGGAGGCTGAAGTAGGAGGATTGCTTGAGACCAGGCATTTGAGATCAGCTTGGGCAACACAGCAAGATCCCATCTCTACAACAAAACAGAAAAATTAGCCTGGTGTGGTGGTGCAAGCCTGTAGTCCCAGCCCCTTGGGAGGCTGAGGCAGAAGGATCACTTGAGTTCAGGTGTTCGAGGTTACAGTGAGCTATGATTGAGCCACTGCACTCCAGCCTGGGCAACAGAATGAGACGCTGTCTCTAAAACAAAACAAAAACTGAGGTTAGAGAGGAAGCTAATTACAGCAAGGATTGCACTTGAAACTGCTGACTGCAGGAAGCTGCTCTACTCCGGTGAGGAATGTGGACCTGCTGCAGTTCTCACTGGTGGAAGATGCCAAGGCAAAATTGAGTTTCTCGTTTTCCAATGAGCTTTTTAATTTCTGCTGAGCATCTTTGGTGCACAAAACTCAATAGCTCATGGCTCAGTGTCTGTCTAATGATGTCTAGGTTGCAGCTTCACATGCCAGGAAAATAAACTTTCCATGAAGATGGGCAACCGTCACCAGAATAAGGCCACCAGCCTTACATTTGGGACTCGGGTGTACACAAGGGCAAAGTGATGCCACAGACAGCACTGAGAACATCTCCGGGGTTGGCACGGTAAAACAAAGAAAGTTACTTTAAAGATTATACCCTCTGAGGTGAAAAGAGAGGAGAAATGGCAGAAAGTAGGTTTAAAGTTGAAATTGCTGAGCTCTCAGTGGCTGAGTCATAAGCATCCCCTTCTTCACATTTCACAAGAGTTCTTATAAAAAATAAGCACAGGACAGATACCCACTTTTGTAAGCCAGTAGCAAGGTGTAAATTGCAGATGCAGGAATACGTGTTATAAGTTGGCTTTTAATAGACACCTGTATCTAGTGCCACTTTTTCCCTGTAATGACTGTTTCCACAAATGAAAAAAAAAAAAACCACTCCCTTTTTATCTCCTTTTGACGTTTCAGATCCCTGTGAGATCCAGGATACATTCTGAATTCGCGAGAAGTGCCAAAATTAGGACAATTTTTTGTTACTATTTTTAACCCCAGAACAGCCAACCCAATTCTCCCTCTTCTGAATTTGTCCCTAAATTTGGTCCTACAATGAGGCCTTTTGCATGGCAAGTTTCAGCCTGGAGCAAATTTTTATGGCTGAATTATAAACCCTTGAAAATAGGGGTTTATAATGGAAACGCTGACACAACCTTAACTCTAGCGGCGAGAGTGCAATGCGATAATAAATGAGGCAGAACAGCAAAGTGCTGCTTTTAATTTATCATTTAGTAGGAGAAAAAGGGCTTGTTTACTTCTTCTTTTTCATCTTCTCTGCTTCCAGGACTTGCAACCATTATTTTGAAATGTATTTTATAATAAAACCTCAGTGGTTATATAGCCTGGGGCTTGAGTGTCCGTTTTAGAAAGAGAGAGAGAGAGAAATTTTTGAAGGCCAAGAAGCACATGCTGTTGACTGGATACGGTTTGACTGTACGATTGCTGACCGGCAACGTATTCATTACGTATCTGCTCCTCTGCTATGATCTAGAAGCACCCCATGCATAGAATCTGCTTTTGACATGTCTGTAATGGTAGCAGTAAAAATAATTATCATATTTGCAATTCCTTCCAGCACTTTTATTCCAGATGTCAGTGTGTTTTGAACCTATGGATTATAGCCTTTGAAATCAATTATGTCATGAAGTTTAATAGCTTTTCCCCTTCCCCGGCATTCCCATTTTGTGGATAGAGAAATTAAGGTGATTTGTGATTGGCGTGATTTCTTTCAATTTGGTTGTTACTGGTTCGCTGTGTGCTAAGTACTGAGCTGGGGATACTAAAAAGCATAACCTCTCCTCTCCCAGAACTTCAGCCTAATAGGCAAAGCAGATGTACAACAAACAAGATTAACGACATGAGCCATGTAACCAGAGAGGTCTGTTGTGAAGTCACTTTGTATAATAATATGGGTATTCCCCTGCCCGTAACCCTGACTCCATCACTTCTGTTTCTTCTGAGGAGGCCAAGGACACAAAATTGCTCATATAAACCTGTGCTGGGTGTTTTGCCCTCTCTACTGTTCTCTCTGTGCCCAGGGATGACCTTTACCCACTGAATGCCACCTTCCTTTGCAATGCACTTTCTACTTTGGTTTGTCCCGTAAGAGGGCTCAGTAGAAGAATGGAAGGCAGGAGGAGAGTGAGGTCATGGTATTCTACTCTGGTTTTTCCTTACCTGGCTCAGAATTGGTTTTTCTTCTCTACTGAAGTCTACAGTTCCTGTGTGCAGCCTTCTCCTATGGCTACTGGTCTTGCCAGGTTCTGGTGGCACCTTCAGATCTAGGGATGGTAAGGGCACCATGTTGTTTTTAGCTCTCAGAGTGCTCCAGTGTTCCTTCTGGGTTTCCTTAAATCCAGCTTGTACCTCTGCAAACAGTCCTTTCGTTAAACACTCTTCAGTTACCCCATTGGAATGCATGTGAATTGCTTCCTGCTGGGTCCTGGCTGATACAAAAACTAGACAGAATGACGTACATGCACCTACATTCTCTCTCTCTCTCTCTCTCTCTCTCTCTCTCTCTCTGTCTCTGTCTCTCTCTGTCTCTCTCTCACACACACACACACACACACATACACACACACACACTGTCTCTCTCTCACTCTCTCTCTCTCTTTAAGAAAACAGTGACAGTGTTTAGGCAGAAAATTTATAGAGTAGGCCTATCCAGTGTTGGGATTTGTGGTGAGTACATTATGAAGTCACTTCTTATGATTCCTAGGCCAGATAATGCATCCATCATTCAAGGCGGCAAGCCCCTGAAATTACATCAGATTTACAACATAATAAACTTTCATTAAGATGAAGCTACATGAAACTTATTTCCCTTCATTCCTAGGACTAAACAAATGCTGCTTGAATACCTAATGAATCCAGGTCTCACCCAAATTGTTAATGCTGGCATGAGTATTTTAGAGAGGATGCTACCAGGAGCCACAGAACATGCCTGCCATGGAACATCCTGAACATCTGAACAGTACTTATATTGTTGCCATCAATTTTCTTCAGTCATCCAAAATGGGACACATGGGGCCGCTTGCTGAGGCTGATCCATGCTTGCACCCACCATACAGATTCCTGAGTGCATTTTAATCACAGCATGTCTGGTGCTTTATTGAAGGGTTTACACTGTCTGGTTGCTTTTCCCTCTGATATTGCACTGGATAAATCAGAGATGATCATTTGTTAGCATTCCAGAGAGGAAATACCCCCAGTGATAGGATGGAAATGATTTGCCAAAAAGCGTCTCCTAAGAAGACGTAACTCGGAAACATGGCAGCTTGAACACATGAGTTTCTTTACTCTCTCCCAAAGCCTTACTAAAATGACAGTTAAAGTATGAAAAAGCATACAATCATAAGGACAAAAAGCATAGGAAAAGAAATGATGGCACCTAAGAAGTGTCAGTAAAATTCTAGAAGCTGGACTGATGGTAGCTGATTTAGGTGGATGACAGAAAGATGAAACTACATGCCCGAAAGAGACAACACTAAGAATTGAGTCATTCTGAGGTGCTGGAACATGAAAACCTAAACTATCGGAGGCATCGTCTGCCTCTGTGGGTATGGGCATGGGACGAGGTAGGAATAAGACAACTGGCTGGAAGTTGCATAAAAGACAGCCGATCCTCTGGACTCCATCTCCCTGGTCTAAGCAAAGACCTGTTTCTCTGAATTCATCAGAAGCCTGGAGCTTTGGAGAGGCTGAACAGTCTCTGACTTGAGGTATCAGGCACCCATGGAATAGGGATGTTATTCCATGTATGTGGGCATTAAGTGAGGTTGGCATATGAAATACTGAGACGTCCTGGCCCCAACTCCCACTTGGTTGGGAGGCTATTTCTTGGCCAGGCTTATCACCTCCATGCTGGAGACAAGAGGATTCCTTTCTGAGAAAATTCACCAGCCTAAGATAAAAGATGTACAGATACTGTCAGCCGAGATCCCAAAGAAACAACCAGGTCCCTTCCTGAACACGGAGACCAGCAACACCACACAGAGCTTCCAACAGTTATTTTTTATGTGTCACATTTTATTATATGAATCAATAGAAAATGTTTATCCAGACATTTAGGGAAACCTTTCTGACAATTACAGGGGGAAGAAAAGCCAAAAAATGAACTCAGAGGCAACAAGCGATGCAGAAAGTTAGAAGAAAACATATAAACAAAATTAAGGCATTCAGAGACACAAAGGAAGAGGCCACATCCATGAAATAAGAGTAGGATGCAGTTAAAAAAATCATTCAAGATTAGAAATGGCCACGAAGTACCCAGGCCGTACATAAATATGACAGAAATTCCATATAAACAGGGATTAAACATTTCAGAGAGGAGAGAAGACCCGATATGAATAGCATCAGCTGTCCCACTAGAAGCTCTGGAAATTAGAAGATAATAAATGTTGAGTAAAAATTATTTCCAATGTAGAACCTAATGCCCAGCCAAAGTGCTGCTTAAGCATGGGGCTAGGATTTACCCTGCCCCCACCCCACCTTTATACTGATGAAGATGGAAACTTGAAAAAAAGAAGACATAGGTGTCTGGGGAATAGATGATTGAACGCCAGAAGGAGGCAAGTGGAATTCTCAGGATGACGGTGAAGAGACATCTCAGAGTGACTGCAGGGCAGAGGGCTTATGAGAAACCTAGTCTAATTTACAGTGATAAGACTAGAGCTCTAGATGTCTCTAAGAAACAAAAAAATGACTAGAATGTATAGGATAGATTATCTGATGTATTTAAATATATTCACAGAAAATTCGTATATGTGGACGAATTTGGGGATAAATACTTGGTAGATATGTAGAAAACAGAGCAGACAGAAAAGCAAGGATGTTACTGACTCTTGGAAAAACAAACAGTTGGTACACAAGAACTGTAATTATGATAAACCGCATGGCTTATATATGAATAAGGTTTATTAATAATCCAGTTATACGGTACGCAGCAGGCAGTATTGTGACTAAAAGCTGTTACACAACTATGTCATGAGAACGATATGTGTGTTCACGTGCATACATGATGTACTTAGGAATTGTAAGAGATGTGAATCCTCATTTTCCATAGATTGAAATCAAACAATATTTTTAGAGAAAAGTAGGAAACATTAGTAAACACAGATGAGTTAGAAACATGGAGGCAAATACCAGAGGCAACAACTGAAAGAGCTGAAAGTGGTCACCTCTGGGAAGCAGGAGTTAGAGGTGGGAGGAAGGTGCAGCACGGGACCACCTTTCCTCGTTAGAGGACTTACGCGACCGTTTAGCCTTTCTATGTGTATGTATTATTTTGTTAAAAATAATATTTTTTTTTGAGATGGAGTCTCTCTCTGTCACCAGGCTGGAGTTCAGTGGCACAATCTTGGCTCCTCCGCCTCCTGGGTTCAAGCGATTCTCCTGCCTCAGCTCCCAAGTACCTGGGACTACAGGCACGTGCCACCACGCTCAGCTAATTTTTGTATTTTTAGTAGAGACGGGGTTTCACCATGTTGGCCGGGATAGTCTCGATCTCTTGACCTCGTGATCCACCCGCCCTGTACTCCCAAAGTGTTGGGATTACAGGCGCAAGCCACAGAGCCCTGCCAAAAATAAATTTAGAAACGACTTTGGAAGAGTGAGTCTTTCTTTTTAATTTTTTGGTCATGGGTAAAGAAGGGATCCCCGATCCTCATGTGTTGGGATTCCTTTCTCGTGTCAGGCCATAGACATGCTAAGGGTGTTAAGCATGTGTAGTAGTTAAGCACTTGATGTGTACTTACTGTTGAATGCTTTCTGCCATCCTGAAATGTTCTCTCTTTTATTCCCCTTTTATAGACGAGGGAATTGAAGTTCAGAGAGGTTGCGTAATTTCCTCAAGTCACATAGCTCTGTATGATTCCACAGCCCAAACGCTTGCGTGTCTCCTTTCCTTTGCCCGCCCTCTCTCCAAAAGAGCCAGGCATCTTCCTGTGATTTGCTGCCCTCACCATTTTCTCAGTGAGGCTGTGCTCATGCAGGCATCCCATCTAGGGGACTCCCTTTCTTGCTTTTCCATCTGCCTCCTTTCCTTGTTCTCTAAAGATACCCGGGGTTGGACAGGTTCCTGCTCTTAGGAACAGCATTAGCCAGGTATGGATGCTACTAGCTGAAACAGGTGGAGTCCAGGGTAAGGTGAAACTCAGTGCTGAGGACAACTCTATGTATTTTAGTGCTTCTTACTAGCTGTATGACCTTGAGCAGGTCATCTGACTTGAGTTTCCTCATCTGGAAAATGGGACAATCATAGGATCTATCACATCAGATTGTTGCAAAGATTAAATGAGTTAATCTGTAAAAAGTCCTTGCCACTGTGGCTGGTACATAGTGTTAGCTGTTGTTATCATGTGCAATCAGTTCTGTTGACTGATTTACTAATGCTTAACAATGGACAGAAAGTATATGGATCTGAGTGAACCAATCATCAGTTCCTAGAATAAAATGTGAAACTGTCCCAGATGCTGTAGGTCACAAATTCTTTCCCTCTGAGGCTTCTCCAGCTTAAATAAACAAAGAATTGTTGACTGTTGTCCACCTTCAGCCCCCTTTCTTTCCTAGGTGACATCCTTTCCTAGATGTCATCCTTAGATCGGCTTCTCCAGAAAGTACATGACGTGGAGATTTGTGTGAAGGAGGTGTTTGGGGATATACACTGAGGAATAAGACCACTAAGGGAGTGAAGGAAATAGGATTGGACACAGGAAGGCGTTGAACAGTGGTATACTTCTGACTTTGGAGGCCACAGAGTCTCTGTTGCAACTACTCACCTCTGCCACTGTAGTGTGAGACAGTCATAGGTGATGTGTCAATGGTGAGTGTGGCTGTGTTCAAATAAAACTTGACTTACAAAAACAAGCAGTGGGCCATAGTTGGCCAAACCACGATCTACACCAGTGGTTCCCGCAGTGTGACTTCAGGACTAGCAGCAACGTGACCTGGCAACTTGTTAGAAACGTAAATTTTCGGGCTCTAGCCTTATAATCGAGCTGCTTAATCAGACTCTTTGGGGCCTTACAAAGTCCTTCAGGTAAAATTCTGATGAATGTTAAAGTTTGGGAATCATGGATCTCAGTGAAAAAAACATAGTTATTCCAGATTCATGCAGCTGTGTTGCTCTCTTGCTCAGGTAATAAGGCAGGGAGTGTTAAATAAAGTAACTAGGTTGAACACTGCTACTTTCTTGAAAGCCCCCAAATTATATTAATTTCCTCATCTTCCCAAGCAAATAGTCCCTTTCTCCTTTGTTCATCATAATCACTGCTAAAGCTTTTAATATAGAAGAAGCAAAAGCTGTAGCTTTTACATGCAACTCATCGTCATTATTGTTATTGAGTAACTGATATTACCTTTCATGTGTGCCCAGGGACTTCCCTGTAAATAGGAAATAGGTATCTCAAAAAGCAGCCTCTGAGTAGTAATAGCACTTGGCAGTTCTGTCACACTTTTGTGACAGGCACTCTGCACATATATCCACTGTTAAAATATGAAGTGACTCACAAATGGCAAGAAATTAACAGAGAGTGATGAGTCTGCATCAGAATTCAACAGCAGTGAGGCCAGGTAGCTCAAGCCTGTAATCCCAGCACTTTGGGAGACCAAGGCAGGCAGATCACTTAAGGCTGGGAGTTTGAGACCAGTCTGGCCAACATGGTAAAACCCTGTCTCTCCAAAACATACAAAAATTAGCCGGGCGTGGTGGCACGTGCCTGTAATTCCAGCTACTTGGGAGGCTGAGGCATGAGAAATGCTTGAACCCAGGAGTCGGAGGTTGCAATGAGGCATGATCATGCCATTGCAGTCCAGACTGAGTGGCAGAGTGAGACTTAATCTTAAAAAAAAAAAAAAATTCAACTGCAATGAATTTTTCTGGTTTACGGGAAGGAGTCCATGGTGGCAAAAGCTACCCCAGTCATGACGTTATGGTCTGGGTTAGGTGAAGAGAAACAAATATCTTAGAAAGACTTGGATCATTGTCTCATCAGAGGTGATCTTTGTTGTTGTGCAACAGGACTGTAACTGCATTTCTGCTTTCACTGTTGACCCGTGCCTCTCTGCCTTGGATTTTCATTTGTGGAACAATGAGAGGTCCTAGTAGATTAGGGCCTTATCTATCTTTGCAGGTCTTAAATGTTTCACCTTGCACATGGCACATATGGCTGGGTAAATGAGGGAATGAATGCATGAACAATGTGTGGGATTTTAGGACCCAGGATAGGCAATCTCCTTCTTTGGATTTTCTTCTCAATCCCATTCTAGAAGGAAACACCACCACCTCCTCCTCTTTCTTCATCATGGTCGTTGTTACCTTTTTCTCAGATGAATTCTATTCATCACTAACTGAAAAATTCATTTCTGGGTAATTACTATAACTGAATTGTGTTTCATTCCAACATAGCATTATTGTATTTAGTGATTTTACTCTGGTGGTCTTTGAAAGTGTGAATTTGAGCTCAGCCGATAAAAAAATCACCACTAGAATTCCCAAGATATACTTTGGCACATGTTGGGAGGCTCAGGGATGCTGTAGCCATATGCTGGTTTCTGTGTTCCAAATACAAGACATGGGTTCTTGTGTGCCACTCTGTAGCCATCTGGTGGGGCTTCTGTCTGGACCCCCCACCCCCACCTAGGGCAGGGCTGGGGACACACGGGCTTATTCCAGAGCAGATGAATCTCAGATGTTCAGAGAAAACAGTTCTAGCTTTTCTCATTTTCCATGCATTTGTGCATTTTTCATTTAGAAACTTTATAATTAATATTTGCCTTCCCATATGCTCCCTAATAGGAAGTGATCTTGACTTTTCTTGGGCTCAGGCACAAATTGTGAGCCATTATATTTTGGATTGATATGGTTGCTGGTGTCATTTGGAACCATCAATCCCGCATGACCATCTTACCATTTTATTTTCATCAGAAGAAGCTGTCAGCTCTTGGAAGGTAACAGCAAGGCATTTCAGGCCTTTCTAAATCTTCTAGCATTTAGCACCGTGCAAAGGCACACACGGGGGAAGTGATTTTCATTTTGAGTGGGTAATAAGCGAATACAGCAGTAGTAGTTCTCACCTATTAGGACTTTTCCTAAGTCCGACTTGGGAAAATAGAACCCAGCTTAAAAAAGCAGCTTAATACACATTGCTGCTACCGTTTAGGGAATTATTGTGATTTTAAACTTGTGTTTGAAGAATACGTTGTTTTGCAAAATATTTTCACCATTCGTTTGATACAACAACTTTTGTAGTCAAGTTAAGGTAATTAACAGATAGAGAAATTAAAATCTCACAGAGCAATTTTCTCATTTGTCACATGGTAATCAAATGAATAAATGGCCAAGTGGTAAGTGATGTCGTGATAGATTTAGAACTAGATTTCATTGTGAGTCGAAGTCTAATGCTTTTATTTTTTTTAACTCTCTTTCAACAGTAAAGGTACTAGTTTGTGTGCTGTCTCTTAGACGAGAGTTGTTGCATGAAAATTACTGGTGTAGCCATTTCTTTCCCTCAGCATGGGTCATTTTCAGCATCTGCTCTATTTCCTAGGAGTGAGCTTTTAAAAAATATTTGTTTGATTTGATTTTGATTTTGATTTTTTACATTTTTATATTTGGAGACAGGGTCTCACTCTGTCACCCAGGCTGGAATGCAAGGGCGTGAACATGGCTCACTGCAGCCAGAGTGAGTTTCTGAAGTCAGTTTAACATTCAGGAATTGACTTTGCCATTTTGTGACATTCCGTCTTTCTCAATCCCTTCCAGGATGCTTTGGGCTTCTTTTAGCTTCAGAAAAACAAAACAAAACCAAACAAAACAAAACAAAAAAACAAAAACAAAAAAAACCCAAAAAAACCCAGTTCTGCTTCTTGCAGTCATCAGTAACCTGAGGAAGTAACTGCCTGAGCCTCAGCTCACTTACATACAAAACGAAGATCAAATGTCACCCAGACATAGGAGGTGTGAGGATTAGATTAGATGAGGTACTGGATGTTAAGTGCTTAGCACCGTAACTGGTGTAGAGTAAGTACTCATTGGATATCAGCCATTGGTCTCATTGATACAGTTGGAAAGAGGCACTGAGAAAAAAACATTTGGGGACAGTGTTATGTATATGGTAGAAATGAAATTAATACATGTTTTCTTGTTTTAAATTAGATTTAATTGCACTTTTTGTTTGTTTGTTTGTTTGTTTTGTTTTGAGATGGAGTCTTATTCTATCACCCAAGCTGGAGTGCAGTGGTGCGATCTTGGCTCACTGCAACCTCAGCCTCCCTGGTTCAAGTGATTCTCTTGCCTCGGCCTCCCGAGTAGCTGAGACTATAGGCATGCACCACCACACCTGGCTAAGTTTTTGTATATTTAGTAGAGATGGGATTTCACCATATCCACCAGGCTGGTCTCCTGACCTCGTGATCTGCCCTCCTCAACCTCCCAAAATGTTGGGATTACAGGCGTGAACCATTGTGCCCGGCCCTTAACTCACCTTTCTAAAGGGGGCTTGTTGATCCAGGGAGTGGTGGGGGACAGGGATCCTTTCTCTGCATCTATGAGAAAGGGAAATTGTGGCAGGACCACAGCAATGCGGATCAATGTGTTAGATGGCGTGTATTCCTTCTTACAAAGCCTGGTGATGCTAGGTTGTAAGACAGAGGAATGCAAGACCTCCTTCACGTTCATGGGAGAAGATGAAGAGTACTCCTACCTCTGGATGTTGCCTTCCTTCCAGGAGTAGGGGATTGGCCCAATTCAGGTGCACAGTGTGCATGGATGTAAATCTGATAATGTTGTTCCTTAAAAAAAAAAAATAAAGCAAGCAAACCATACTGATTGCTTATATGGACAGCTGACGCACCTTAAGAAGTGCGAACGGGAATGTAATAAGGCTCAGGAAAGTGGCAGCATGAAAGGGATGACCTTTATTTGCAATCATGGCTGAGATTTACAGTTTATTACTGATAGCTTTTATAAAGAGCCATTCAGTTCAGAGGTGAGAGGTTTGTCATCTGGAAATGCAATTAACTTTACCTTATCCCAATCCCCCTGGTCTTAGCATGAGAGCCGCATTCGAGCACTTCAGCAATATCATGATTTCCCCTCTAATTTCATTTCTGTCTATTGCATCCCCAGGTCCCTGGCATTAATGCGGTTGCATATTTTTACTATTATTATTTTCTATTATTGCTACTCGCTGTCATTGATAGCCAGAAGGCACTTGTGTATTTTTTTTTTAAAGATCTAAATTATTTGATTTCTGAAAGAGGCCACCTCAAAGCATAAAGCCTTTTTAAAACCACAGCAGTTAGAGTAGCGCATAGAATCGGGCATAAAGTCTTAGCTGTCTGAAATTAATTACGGAAATGGAGAGGTTATGGGAAGGTGGAGTTGTTGTTTTACATAAAGACGGGACCCTGGCAGTTTAAGCTCTCCTAGCCCTGCACACTTCAGTGATAGACACGCTATGCAAAGAAAGACGCCTGCTCCTCGCGCCTGCTCAGACCCATGAGGATGTGGAGGAAGCACAACGTGATTTGAAACATGAAAAAATGAAAGCGATTTTGGCACCCCTGCTGTGTGTGTATGAGAAGTCCCGAAAGGTCTATTTTTGTTTCGCAGGTTCAGTTTTATGACCCTCTCTTGTCTGTTAAGTCAGGTCTGCAGGAATTTAAGAGCCAGACACAAAAGCAAGAATTTAGTACCTTTTGCCAGTTGGTTTAGGTTATTTGAAATATAGCCTAGTATATTTTCCACACTAGGCTGCTGCCAGATAGATCAGAAAAGGGAAGTGGCTCCAAGAGTCACTTTCTTTTCAACCTCTCCAGAATTGAGGGAAGGGAGCAGGGTTCTACTGGGCCCCATCACTTAATGGCACATTGTTTAAGGTTCTGGCAAACTTCCCTCCGTCTCCAGAAAGCACTTCCACCTGCCTTATGAAAAACAAACCAACCAACCAACGGAGGGGCTTTTTACAAATTTCTAAGGCTCTATCTGAAAACTATGTCCTCTGGGGTAAGGTAGAGCCGAATAATTACTACCCCTGCATTTTTCATCCCGATTTTATTGTGGCTATTATTTTCATCAGTGTTAGAGGTTAATATCCCTATTTTTCCCCTCCACTGCCTAAATATAACTGGGGCTCAGCACACGGCCAAACCAGGTAGTGAAGGTAATAGCATTGCCTCCAAAAGAGGTTTGGATTAGCCTGTCTGAAATGAGGGTTTGGGGCCCTAGGGTAAGAATTACCGTGCTGCAGCTGATAGCAGATAGATTTAAACCCATAGTATTTCTTTTCTCAGCTGAGAGAGGTCGGGTTAAAAGATTCAGAAGGTGAATAGAGCATGAAACGATGAGCTTATATAACTATATTGGCGCTTCAATAGGATGGCCTCACTAAGAATAAAAGCATCGAAGAGCCATTTTTAATAGGAAGAAGGAAAAGCGGAGGCCTCTCAGTTGGACCTTCTTAAAGAACTCTTTGCAGTCAAAGCCGGGTTGAAGATGCTTACCTTGAGGGACTGTGCTCAACTTGAGAAGGATATTCTCAACAGCGCTTTCCCATAGGAGTACCTTGAAAATTTACTTTTGGAAATCTCACATTTTGAATCTTGTTTGTCCCTGAAGCTGTGTCTGTACTTGAAAAGCGGAATGAGAGGAGGCGAGGGTGGAAGCAGGGGACTGTTTCCATGGCTGTTAGCGGAGTCCAGGGGGATGATAGCTGGGCTTAGACCAGGGTCCTGGCATGGAGATAGGGACAAGTGAGAGGATGTCAGATGCATGTTGAAGGTAGAGTGCCCAAGACATACTTCCAGATTAGGTATGATTGGGAGCAATTCACGCTAGGTTCAGGTCTTGAAATAAGTCCCGAGAACAGCTTCCTGGAGCAAATGCATTCATTCACGTGCACTGCTTACTCACAGTTCCAAATACTACAGAGTTGAAAAACCATTGCCACTAAGAAAAGCGTCGTTGTGTGACTGATGAACCGAGGTTGTACTCCATTACCATCTGTGTCTCCGATGTTGTTGCCCAGCTGTTCCTTGGGCAATGGATGGCTCAAGCTGTGGAACGAAACGATGCATAGCTATTGCCTTCACACACGGCACCATCTTTGCGGGGACGTGTAAACAAGCATGTTTGTTACTTAGAATTAGCATCATTAATGGATATAGTGGTGTGAAGATTCAGTCTGGAGGTAAGTCAGGTGCTTACACATAGGAAGAACAGAACATATGGGTATTTGTTTGGATACCTCTGGGACACCCAACGCTGGGATCCTGGTAGATCATGGGTATGGTTGTTCTAAAGCTAGCATGGACCATGAAGGCAGAAATGAGGGTAATGAAAGGGATGAGCTCTAATCCCCTTTCTCTCAACCTTCATTCATACACCAAGTACCTAATGAGCTTATACCAGCACCATGCTAGGCCCTGGGGATTCTACAGCAAATAATCACATAGATGAGGTCCACCCTTACCCATTACGAAAATGAATTTAAAGAGCTTTTGGACCAAGGAGTCATGAGTAAATCATTAAAGTGAGATTAATGAGGCTGGGCCTGGTGGCTCACTGCTGTAATCCTAGCACATTGGGAGGTTGAGTCGGGCAGATCATAAGGTCAGGAATTCGAGATCAGCCTGGCCAATGTGGCGAACCATGACCATGCCACCTTACTCTAGTCTAGCTGATGAAGCAATACACTATCTCTAAAAATGTAATTTTTTTTTTTGAAACAGAGTCTCACTCTGTCACCCAGACTGGAGTACAATGGTGCAGTCTCGGCTCACTGCAACCTCTGCTTCCCAGGTTCAAGTGATTCTCCTGCCTCAGCCTCCTGAGTAGCTGGGACTACAGGCGTGCACCACCACACCCAGCTAATTTTTGTATTTTCACTTCCTCACTGTGTCCAAATGCTTGCTTGTACATCTCTATCTGAGAGAGGCCTTCCCAGATTGCCCTCTCTCTGTCCACAGTTCCATACTCAGGCAGGGATTTCAACAGCCAAGATTCAAGTGGGCACAAGATGAGCTAACTGCAGAATGGACATAGCTGAAAGATACCTAAGGCAAAAAGTAGATAGCCAGCCAAATGAAGGATGCACAGTGATATAGTTTAGCTGTGTCCCCACCCAAATCTATGCACAGTGATAGAGTTTAACTGTATCCCCATCCAAATCTCATCTTGAATTTCCATGTGTTGTGGAAGGGACCCAGTGGGAGGTAATTGAATCATGGGAGCAGGTCTTTCCCATGCTGTTCTTGTGATGGCAGATAAGTCTCAGGAGATCTGATGGTTTTATAAGGGGGAGTTTCTCTGCACAAGCTCTCTCTTTGCCTGCTGCCATCCACGTAAGATAGGCGTCCCCAGACTATGGCCTGCGGGCTGCATGCAGCCCCCTGAGGCCATTTATCTGGCCCCCCACCACACTTCAGGAAGGGACACCTTTTTCACTGGTGGTCAGTGAGAGGAGCACAGTGTGTGGTGGCCCTCCAACGGTCTGAGGGACAGTGAACTGGCCTCCTGTGTAAAAAGTTTGGGGACGCCTGACATAAGATGTGACTTGCTCCTCCTTGCCTTCCACCATGATTGTGAGGCCTCCCCAGCCATGTGGAACTGTGAGTCCAAGAAACCTCTTTCTTTTGTAAATTTCCCAGTCTCAGGTATGTCTTTATCAGCAGCGTGAAAACAGACTAATACAGCAATGCTAATTCCATTTTCAAAGGAAAGATCTGTGGCGAGAGGGTGGAGGTAGAGAACTGGATGGTTCTGCCTCACCCAAGAAGATTCTGACCACATCTGGAAAGTTAGATGTGGCTCACATCTCCACAGTTTAAGAGAAAAATAAAATGTAGAGGAAAGAAAAGAAAGGCCGCAAAAATGATACGATTGTTGGAAGAACAAACTTGAATGGACCAACTGAAGAAGTAATTTGTATCTTCCCAGAAGAAAGGCTTCTGTGAGGGAAGTGACCAGAGTCTATAAATACTTTTGAGGCAACCATATCAGTGAGAGCAAAGGATTAGTCACCATCTTCCACGATGGCGGGGACCAGGAGCCAGGGCCTAAAGTGAAGAGAGAAAAAATGTTGTCGCCATTAGTAAAAATAAACTAAAAATTAGTTTAGGCAATAAGGACTGGATGGTTCTGTAGGGAAGGAAGCCAAGTCCTGTCACTACACTCAGAAGCTGATCGAGTGAGATAGGCATGGAATGAAAGGAACGTCAGACTAGGGACTCATTACATCCTGTGAAATAATTGGTCTGATAGGGCCAGAATCTGACTTTGGCTGTGATGCATGTGTGCAGCCTCAGAAGAAGGTGAGACCCCAGCTTCGTATTTCCCTGGACCTGCCAAAGCCAGGCCAATGAGGAACATTCTCTCCTGACAGTTGTTTTACAGAGGCCCTGAGTTTAGAAGTTTCATGTGGTGTGACCTCATTTGTCCATGCCCTCCTTGTCTGCACACTTGGTTTTTCTAACCCGCTTTGCTGTAGGAGTTAGGCTGAGTCAGGGACCAGGGTGCCAGCTGTTGGGGCACCATCACCAGGACCTCTTGCTTCAGGGGAAGGTGATCCTGTAGCATCACTTGAAGAGTTTCAGGATCCATCGTGGCCCCACTGAATCCACATAGACAGAGCAAAGCTCTGGTTACATTGGCAGGGATCATCAAAAGGCTTGAATTCACCCCTTGCCTGTTTTCCGAGGACTTTCTGATGGGTCATCTCCTGAATTTTCCCATCATCACCCCAATCGCTAGCATCCTTGACCTTTGTGTTCCAAGGAGCTTTAGAGCTCCTCTTGTATTTTTCACAGTGAGGAAACCAAAGCCTAGAGAGAGGAAGTGACTTGCTCAAGATCTCAAAGCTAGTGATCAAGATCTCACAGCTCATTAGGAGCTAGACCAGACTCCTGAATCCAATCCTATCTTCTTCACAACAGTGTCTTACCTTGCAAGGGGAGAAAAGTGATGCATCCATCCATCCATCCATTTAACACATCTTGATATTTATTGTCCTCTATAGAAATGTCCTTTCTGTGGCCCTATGTTAAACTCAGCAGCTATGTGAGGGAACAAGTTGAAATATGTATCAGATACAGATTCTAGCTTCAAGAGTGATCATCTTCAAAGCAGAATGTGCCTACCTCAAGGAGTGCAGAAGACAATTCATTGGGGATATCATAAGAAAATGTGAGGGCTTCCTTTTATACTTACTTGACCTCGTCCTTGGAAAATATCTACTATCTGGTTCCAGATAGCAATGCTATTTTCTTGTTTATTTTGGTTGATCTCAATATCTTAGTTACTTTTTATGACTCTTATGCTTGAGAGTGATATTACTGAGTGTTTTGTTTGACACTGATATTAACATATAATTGGTCACTCTAGAAAGGTGGTGTATTAATTTCTGTGGTGATTGTAACAAATTACCATAAGCAGAGTGGTTTAAAGCAACACAAGTTTATTCTTTTCTAATTCTGGACTTTAGAAGTTCAAGATGGGTCTTCCTGGGTGAAAAGTATTTCTTTCTGGAGGCTCTGAGGGATAATCTGTGTCTTCTCTTTTTCCAGCTCCTGTGACTGTCCCCATTCTTTGGCTCATGATTCTCTTCCACCTTCAAACCCAGCAATGGCTGGCACAGTATTTCTAACACTGCATCACTCTGACTCTGATTCTTAAGTCACCCTCTTTCACTTTATGGACCCTTGTGATGACAATGAACCCATTGCAATTATCCAGAATAGTCTCCTTATCCTGGGTCATCAGATTAGCAAACTCAGTTCCTTCTGCCACCTTACTTCTCCTTTGCCATGTAACATAACACTTTGTAGATTTCAGGCTTAGGGTATAGATATCTTTAGGGGACCATTATTCTGCCTACCATGGATGGTAATCAATCATCACATCTGAACGCACTATTGTCATTAACGATATAATGTCACTACTTTCTTTATTCACACACCTAAGCCATATTTTCCTTTGGAGCTGGAGCTGTGCACTGGGGAGAGAGTTCTGTTGACCACTGGAGCCAAATAAATGGTTCAAGAAGGGGCAACTCAGAGGGATAGGGATTACGGGCAATAACCCTAGGATTCTTCCATGTCCTGAACCCTGAGTATATTTGTAGGATAACTGGGTTGTTGACATATCAACACATCTCTGGCAAAAAATGGTTTTCCTTTTAAATATATTTCAGCTTCAATAAAGAAATAGTTTCGATGGTTGAAAAGGTAGAAATTCCCATTTTACACTTTTTAAGTCACTTTTTAGCTGTAATAGGTTTTTGGATTGTCATTGATTTTCTGTATTTATAGAAAACCAAATAACTGCCTAATCTGGAACTCCTGCATATAAATATAGATGCTCATGCCTATTAAAATTTGAATAAGAATGGTAGCATGGTGCCATTAATTCTGCAGGCGTTTGATGAATTTGTGTAATATACTGTACATTACAAACTAACAGAACGCTATTATGAAATGTCATTATGACATTTTCCAGGTCATATTTTCAGTCAATCTGAAAGAGCTCGTTAGGGGCCCAGCAGCCTGCGAGGGTTTGCTAGGTGGCTTACAGATGTACTTAAATCCTCATGAAGTTTATGATCTAAGTCAGAGGGGACACCGTACGTGACAGTAGAAAGTACTTCTAGCCCTGATTCGGTTTTAACTAGCCGTGTAAAGTTGGGAACTTCACTCGATATCTTTAAGTCTTAGATTCCCCGTCTACCAAGTGGAAAGGTCAGCCAGGAACCTCAGCCAAGGTCAGGGTCAGGCTTGCCAGATTCAGCAAGTAAAAATACAGGATGCCCAGTTTAGTTTCAATTTCAGATAAACAGTGAATCCTTTTTTAAGCACATGCCCCAAATATGGCATGGGACGTACATATTTGTACCAAAAATGATCCATTGTTTATCTGAATTTCAGACTTAACACAGCATCCCATATTTGTGTTTGGCAAGATAAAGTACGTTTCTGGTATGCGGGTTTGCTCTCCCTTTCCCTCAGCTGCAGTAGACGTGTTTCCTGTTGTGTGTGAGTACAGCTTTCAGTTTCTCTCAGTGCAATGCTGTAGGTCGCCCCTACTCATCACTTATAGTTGGCATGGATGATAAAATCCAGGCTCAGTAAATATCTGTGGAATGAAAGAGTAGTTGGTCTCCTTAATTTAATCTGTTATCTCAAGTCCATTTCTGAAGTTTGATGATTCTATAACATTTACATTGTGTAAACAGAAATAAAGACAAACAACAGGAATGTATTAATACAGACAAGCACAAGGTTATGGGCAAACTGTAGAGAGATTGATTTTAATGTTTATCTCAGGAAGGATGAAGGTGACACTCAACACCTGTTTTCCTACTGAGAGGTAATAGCTTAGAACAGAAGATAGGATTTTAGGTCTAGCTCAGATTTGAAGGGTAATACATTGTAGAACTATCAGAGGGGTTGGGCTCAGTAAATACTAGTTAATAATATAAAAGTAACGTTGAGTGATGACACAAAAGTTCCATTTTTGAAGTGTTCTGGTATTTTCCATTGGTGCCTCCATGTCCGCCCCCATCCTTTCTTACCCTGCTTTGTGCTCTAGGGGCCAACGAGAATGGACCATGTTAGTGGGTCTCGTTGCTTTCTGGTTTCCAGCTGGATGTGACAAATGGGAGAAAAGTCCCATCAAGGGATTGAAATGTATAATCTAAGACAGAAGGAACACAGTCTTGGGATCAGGACTGGATTAGAGAGTGAGAGGAGGGAAAGGTTTGGGCGTTTATTCCACAGTAAGTGGCTGAGGGTTGGTAGCATCCCTTTGACTGAAGGCCCTGGGTCCTTTCTGATCCACTTCTCATGTGGCTGCTCTTCAAAGGTTGTACGAATTACCCATGTGCTGTGCCCCTGCAGATCTAGGGAGTAAAAGCTCCCTGAGTTTGCTAGCATTAAGATGCTCCATCCTGTTTTGTTTCCTTAAACTCTCCCTCACCTTTATAATCAGTCCCTTCGTTGCAATCTCAAATTATTTTGAGAGGGCCATCTGCTTCCTGCTGGAGCGCTGACTGGTACAAATGGGTACTGCTCTCAGCTGATTTTACGAGACTCTGGGTCTCACAGGGGTTAGTTATAAGTCTCCCATCCCAGATCACATAGCTCATAAATGGCAGAACTTAGACCCAGTACCTCTAAGTGGATTTGAAAGAAACAAAAGAGACGAGAATGGATGCAGGAAGATCCACAGAAATCTGGTCATCGTCTTGGAACTATGTAATATATTTTTCTTAATTGCCCTGGAAAATATTCCAAGAAAAGAAACCTACATCACCATCCATTATACATCTCTTTTTCTGTTTTGGAAAGGTCAGAGTAAGAATTCTTTTGTGTGTATTCTTCCTTAGCTCAAGAAAAACAAATAAACAGTCAGGATAATCTTCAAATCTTATTATTCTCATGTGTTACTCTCTACGACATGATGCTTCTGGTGCCTGCAGTCCTCATCACTTTTTGTCAAGTCCAAACAATTTTACCTTTTAAGGAAGAGATTCTTCTGCTGAGCATACATGTATTCTTGATAAAGCATTATTACTATGGACAAGCAGAGTGATATATTAGGTTGGTGCAAAGGCAATTGTGGTTTTTGCCATTAAAAATAATGGCAAAGGCCAGGTGCAGTGGCTCATGCCTGTAATCCCAACACTTTGGGAGGCCCAGGCAGGCAGATCACAGGAGTTTGAAACTAGCCTGGTCAACCTGGTGACATGCCATTTCTACTAAAAATACAAAAAGTAGCCAGGCATGGTGGCACGTGCCTGTAATCCTAGCTACTTGGGAGGCTGAGGCAGGAGAATCACTTGAACCCAGAAGGCGGAGGTTGCAGTGAGCTGAGATCACACCACTGCACTCTAGCCTGAGTGACAGAGCAAGACTCCATCTCAAAAAATAAATAAATAAATAATGGCAAAAACTGCAATTACCTTTGCATCAATCGAATACCACCATGAAAGTCCTCTGAGATACTGATTTTGAATGGCTTGGAATTAATTCACTTTTCTCAGATCAAACCATTTTCCATGAGCTTCCTTTAGTGCCAGCTAAGCTGGGCACAGGAAGTGGTGACAACTCCTGGGAACCTGTATCACTTCTGGTTTACAGTCCTGCCTGAGTGATGGATGCTTTGGACAGCTGGACTGACTGCTACATTTCCACTCACCCTCTTACACATCCCTTGCTTACTCCTACACCCCCCAGCATTCTTTCTCCACCAAAGCTAGCTCCAAAGCTTCAGCTCTTCTTGAATTTTGTCAGCTTCTAAGTTCCTTCTTTGTTCCCGTTGGTACTTGCTAGGATAGGATCCATCGGTGGCCCCAGAAGCACAAGTGATATTGACAAAGGAGAAATGGGCTATGGATGTCCAAGAGATGCTGCTGTCCCTTATTCTTGGATGGAGAAGTTTGATGATACCCAGAAAGATCCAGCATGTCCAGAAAGACCCATGAGAGATACACAGGCATTCACCCTGGGGATATAGCTGAGCCATTTATTTCAGCAGAAGGAGCAAGAGATTTTAAGTTAAAATATCTTGAAATTGTGATAAGGAGCCAACAGACCTTTGAGGACTGGTAGGGGTTACGTTACCTAAGAAAAATTTGCTGCTGCATCGTTTTATTTTAGCTAATTTTATAAAACTGGATTTTATGCATGCTGTCACTGTGGGGGACTGAAGTGACATTGGACGGGAATGCTTTTTCTGTAACGGATTTTATTGGGGGCAAGGGGTGGGATTGAGAGAACTTTCTTCTTCAATGTCATATGATACATCTGTGTGAAAAAATTCTGCTCCAGGGACTAGATAGGTCAGGAGCTTTAATTTTTCTTTTCTCCCCAGTTCCCAAAAGCTGAAACTGTATTGAAATGAACTGAGAGTTAGCCTCAGGCTTTATTCTACTCACCATCCGTAGAACTCAGTCACAGGAGTCAGTGACTCCTACCTGAGCCTCCTGGCCAGAGCCAGTGACGTGGCCAAGGGTTGGGGCAGAAACTCATGAACCAGGTTTCAGAACATTCACCTCCATCTAGGAAAACAGAGCACGTTTACTTGGCATTGAAACTTCTTTCACAGTTATATCCAAACTAAGCCCATTATTTTTCATGGAGCTCAAAGTAGACGTGCTATTTTCTGTTCTGCGCTGGAGCAAAGAATTTGGGCAGTGTTTCCCCGAGTTAGTTTGGACTGGTAACTGGCCTGGAACCAAAAATGAACTGAATGACTCTGGTCACTACTGAAATGAAAACATAACTGATTCAAGCCCCGGGTATCCTTTCCCGATGTTTGATTTAAAGTCTAAATTGAGGCATTTGGCTCAAGAGCCATCAACAGGTGATCTGCAGCCTTAACTAGCCTCACAGTTCTCTCTATTCTGTCTTGTGCAAGTCAAGTCATTAAGCAGGAAATTCTCTCCTTAGGTAGTTAGATCAGTATATAAGATCGGAATTACTGTGTGCTTCACCAAGTTGATATTTACCCATATACACTCATTTTTAAAAAGGTGAAGATATTTTTAATAACTCAAAATGTTTCCCATTCAAACCAGACACATTAGCATTGCAAAAACCACCACTACCCTTTTGTTTTAGAGAATCTGTCTTTTTTTAACCCTTAGGTAGTGACTTCATTGCTTCAGTAACCAGTAAGACAGATCAATCAATGTGAATGAGTTTTGTTTTGTTTTGTTTTGAGACGGAGTCTTGCTCTGTCACCAGGCTGGAGTGCAGAGGCACCATCTGGGCTCACTGCAACCTCTGCCTCCTGGTTTGAGCAGTTCTCCTGCCTCAGCCCCCCTCTGGAGTAGCTGGGACTACAGGCGCACGCCACCACGCCCAGCTAATTTTTTGTACTTTAGTAGAGACGGGGTTTTACCATGTTGTCCAGGATGGTCTCAATCTCCTGACCTCGTGATCTGCACACCTCGGCCTTCCAAATTGCTGGGATTACAGGCGTGAGCCACCACACCCGGCCAAGTTTTGTTTTGCTTTGTAAAGCATCCTGGGAGCGGGAAGAAAGGGCTAGGATTTAAGGGAAATGGAGGTGGCCTTTTAGCAACTTCAAGAAGGAAATGAAAGGCAGAAATTTTGGGGAAGAGGAAAGAAAAAGAAATAAATTGGGGCAATACCCTAGAGAAAAATGGGGATGGGAGAAGAATCTTCAGATCAGACGGGGTAGACTGTTTATCCTGATCCAAGCATTAAGATAATTCCTGAACGGGTGAGGCATTGACTTCTAGAGGACACATTACAGAACCTTAAAATCTGGCTGCCTGTCATATCCAAGACACATAGGTATTGAAGGGCTATGAGCTGCAGATGGAGATGAACTTAGGGAGAAGCAGGGTGGCTCAGGGTCCTAAATTTTGGGACCTCAGATCGCTGGTTTGTGTCTCTGTGGCAGTATTCACAGGCTGTCAGCTGTTTGCTTTTAGAAAGTTTCTCGTGTGTTCTTTGGTTGTTTCTTTTCTTTCACTTTTTTTTTTTTTTTGGAGATGAAGTCTTTCTTTGTCGCCAGGTGGGAGTGCAGTGGTGCAATCTCGACTCACTGCAACCTCTGCCTCCTGGGTTCAAGCAAGGGTTCAAGCAATTCCCCTGCCTTAGCCTTCCAAGTAGCTGGGACTACAGGCGTGTGCCACACACCCAGCTAATTTTTTTTTTTTTTTTTTTTTGGATTTTAGTAGAGATGGGGTTTCTCCATGTTTCAGGATGGTCTCTATCTCCTGACCTTGTGATCCACCTGCCTCAGCCTCCCAAAGTACTGAGATTACAGGTGTGAGCCACTGGGCCTGGCCGGTTTCTTTTCTATACTTTCATTCTGGCCAAGCATCCTACATGGCTAGACTGCCTATGAACATAGAGGGCTCTCCTTCCTTCTCATCCTGAGCCAGGGATCATTCCCTTTTGTATTGGCTGTTTTCCTTGGAAGCATGAAGCATGAGCTTTCATCAGTTTATAGAGCCCCCGACGTAATTTTACATCTACAATAAGATCACTATGAATTCTCTGCTTCCCCGTGGAGGATGAAGCTGTGCCTTCCCCCTCCTGTCTGCAGTCTTTCTTTGTTATGGACGTTAGAGAGCCTGGCAGGTTCTGTTCCACACTGCATCACTCCAAGAGCAAATTTATTTATATATTAATTTTATATAAAAAAGATTTCTCATAGGGAGCCAGAGATTGAATCACAGGCAGAAACCTGATTTGAGGTTGAAGGCAGGATGGCAGCAAGCAATGTCAAAGAGCAGAAGTGTTGGGGGCGAAAAGTGAGCAGGGTTTCGGAATTTGCTTCCAAAGAACCCTGCACCTCTCTCCCTCTGTCCGCTGACACACTGGCACAGCTTGTGTGTTCGTTTTCTGTGCCTGTGTAGCAAATGATCACAAACGTAGTGACTTAAAACAATACCCATTTATGATCTCACAGTTTCTGTAGGTCAGAAGTCTGGGGCCCTGCTGAGCGGGGTTCTCTGCTCAGAGTCTTACAAGGTGGAGATCAAGGTGTTGGTTGGGCCAAGTTCTTATTTGGAGGATCAACTAGGGATGGATTTGCTTCCAAGCACAGCCCTCTCCCCAACCCCCACCCCTGGTTATTCACAGAATTTATTTCCTTTTGGCTGTAGAATCCATGACAGCTTGCCCCTTCAAAGCCAGCAAGGGAGAGGGAGAATCTTTGCTGCTTAGTCTCTGTCCCCAAGACCCTCTTTAAAAGGACTTCCCTGATTAGGTCAGCCCCACCTATGATAATCTCTTCTCATTAACTTAAAGCCACCTGCTGAGAGATTTTAATTATATCTGCAAAATCTTGTCACCATTGCTATATTCTGTTAATAAGAAGCAGGTAACAAGTTCCACAGCCACTCAAAGGGAGGGAGTTATATGAGAGTGTGGCTCATTGAGTGTCACCTATGGGCATGTCCCCCATACCTCATCAATGCTCCAAGATGCCCAGGGTCCCCCAAAATCTCACCCTTCACTCCACCCTACTATTTTAAGCTATTAAATCTGGTGAAGGGAACTGGAGAATAAATGTTTTTCAGAATAGTTTGCCTCACCTTCCAGCTTGGCAGAATCATTTGTGAGTTCACATAAATGGGTTCGTGTAGATAATAACCAAGAAATGGGAAGAAATTAATTAGAATTGATTTACAATTACACACCTCACTCAAGCCCAGTTGTTACATTCTGCTTTTCAAAATTGCTTTCATTTTGTGAATGCCCCAGACTTTTAAGGATTTGTTAAGTCTTGATATCAGCCTTCTCCAAGGCCTTTAATACATGATAAGTCAATTTCAAAGGGGAATAATTTTTTATAATTAAGAAATTATACTTTTAAACACTGTGTTCTGTACTTTGACAACTCCTAGTTTGTTTTTGTAAAATCTTAATTTTTAAAGACTCAGTGTGTGAGAACTTGGGACAAGGTAAAGAGATTAAGGAACATTTTACTTCTAATACAATAGTGGGGAGATATTTAGGGGAAAGAATCCCACTTTCTTTTTAAAACATTTTAATTAATATTTTAAGTTCTAGGATACATGTGCAGGATGTGCAGTTTTGTTACTAGGTAAACATATGCCGTGATGATTTGCTGCACCTATCAACCCATCACCTAGGTATTAAGCCCAGCATGTATTAGCTATTTTTCCTGATGCTCTCCCTCCCTCTGCCTCACCCCACCAGGCTCCAATCTGTGTCCTTCTCCTCCCTGTGTCTATGTGTTCACATTGTTCAGCTCCCACTTATAAGTGAGAACATGTCTTATTTGGTTTTCTGTTCCTGTGTTAGTTTGCTGAGGAGAACATCTTCCAGCTCCATCCATGTCCCTGTGAAGGACATGATATCATTCCTTTTTATGGCTGCATAGTATTCCATGGTATGTATGTACCACATTTTCTTTATCCAGTCTATCACTGATGGGCATTTAGGTTGATTCCGTGTCTTTGCTATTGTGAATAGTGCTGCAATGAACGTATGTGTGCATGTATTTTTATAATAGAATAATTTATATTCCTTTGAGTATATACCCAGTAATGGGATTGCCAGGTCAAAGGGTATTTCTGGTGCTAGATCTTTAAGGAATTACCGTATTGTCTTCCACAATGGTTGAACGAATTTACACTTCTATTAATGTAAGTCTAATTAAGTGTAATTTAAATCATGTTTAAATCTATAATTTAAGTCTAATAAGCAGCACTGAATAATGCATCCCTGTGACCCTATTGGATCTACCTATGTATTCAGACCAGGTTGCTTCTCCTTCCCCTAGCTCTTAACAAAGCTGTAATTAAAGTACTTGAATTTTGGGTGGCTGTCCTTACCAACATATGCCATTTTGGTTTTGATTGACATTTCTCTAATGATCTATGATGTCAAGCTTTCTTTCATATGTTTATCTTCTGTATAAATATCTTCTTTGGAGAAGTCATCTTTTAAGAAGTGTTTGTTCATGTCCTTTGCCGGCTTTTTAATGGTGGTGTTTTCTTTTCTTGTAAATTTGTTTAAGTTCCTTGTAGATTCTGGATATTCGATCTTTGTCAGATGGATGAATTGCAAAAATTTTCCCTCATTCTGTAGGCTGTCTGTTTGCTCTGATGATAGTTTCTTTTTCTGTCAGAAGCTCTTTAGTTTAATTAGATCCCATTTGTCAATTTTGGCTTTTGTTGCAATTGCTTTTGGTATCTTTGTCATGAAATTTTTGCCCATGCCTATGTCCTGAATGGTATTGCCTAGATTTTCTTCTAGGGTTGTTATGGTTTTAGGTTTTACATTTAAGTCTTTAATCCATCTTGAGTTAATTTTTGTACAAGGCATAAGGAGGGGGTCTAGTTTTAATTTTTTACATATGGCTAGCCAGTTATCCCAGCATCATTTATTATGTAGGGACTCCTTTCCCCATTGCTTGTTTTTGTCAGGTTTGTCAAAGATCAGGTGGTTGAAGATGTGCAGTCTTATTTCTCTGTTCTTTTTCCTCTTCCATTGGTCTTTGTGTCTATTTTTGTACCAGTACTACACTGTTTTGGTTACAGCCTTGTAGTATAGTTTGAAGTCAGGTAGTGTGATGCCTCCAGCTTTGATCTTTTTACTTAGGATTGTCTTGGCTATAGGGGCTCTTTCTTGGTTCCATATGAATTTTAAAATAGCTAATTCTGTGAAGAATGCAAATGGGAGTTTAATGAGAATAGCATTGAATGTATACATTAATTTGGGCAGTATGATCATTTTCACAGTACTGATTCCTCCTATCCATGAGCACGGAATGTTTTTCCATGTGTCTTCTCTTATTTTCTTGAGCAATGGTTTGTAGTTCTCCTTGAAGAGGTCCGTCACTTCCCCGTTAGCTGTATTCCCAGGTGTTTTATTCTTTTTTGTAGCACTTACGAATGGGAGTTCACTCATGATTTGGCTCTCTGCTTGTCTGCTGTCGATGTGTAGGAACTCTTACGGTTTTTGCACATTGATTTTGTATCCTGAGGCTTTGCTAAAGTTGCTTATCAGCTTAAGAAGCTGATGACGTTTTCTAGACAGAATCATGTCATCTGCAAGCAGAGACCATTTGATCTCCTCTTTTCCTCTTGAATGCCCCTTTTTTCTTTCTCTTGCCTGATTGTCCTGGCTAGAACTTCCAAATGCTATGTTGAGTAGGAGTGGTAAGGGAGGGCATCTTGTCTTGTGCAAGTTTTCAAGGGAATGTTTCCAGCTTTTGCCCATTTACTATGACATTGGCTATGGATTTTTCATAAATGACTCTTGTTATTTTGAGGTATCTTCCTTTAATACCTAGTTTATTTAGAGTTTTAACATGAAGGGATGTTAAATTTTATTGAAGGCCTTTTCTGCATCTATCGAGAAAACTATGTGGTTGTTGTCTTTAGTTATGTTTATGTAATGAATTACATTTATTGATTTGCACATCTTGAACCAGCCTTGCATCCTGGTGATCAAGCCAACTTGATCATGGTGGATAATCTTTTTGATGTGCTGCGAGTTTCGATTTGCCAGTATTTTGTTGAGGATTTTTACATCAATGTTCATATTGGCCTGAAGTTTTCTTTTTCTGTCAGGTTTTGGTATCAGGTTTTGTATGAGGTTTTGGTATTCGTCTTCTGCTAGCTTTGGGAATCTCACGTCCTTTTTTTTTCTTTTTTTTTTTCTGTAAGACCAAGACAATCTCAAATATCAGTTATGCTCTTGGTAAGCAAAATTCTGCATTCAGAAAATGGACCCATTCTCCCTTTGGTATTCTTCCTTCGTTCACAAAACTCAAAGGGCATAACTTACAGATTTGGGCCCATAATATAGGAAACCATAGTATCTTCCTTTTGGTATTCTTCCTTTGGTATGCAGGCATCATAAAATGAGTTAGGGAGGAGTCCCTCTTTTTCTATTGTTTGGAATTGTTTCAGAAGAAATGGTACCAGCTCCTCTTCATACTTCTGGTAAAATTCAGCTGTAAATCCATCTGGTCCTGGTTTCATGGTTGATAGGCTATTTATGACTGCCTCAATTTCAAAACTCATTAGTGGTCTATTCAGGGATTCAATTTCTTTCTGGTTCAGTCTTGGGAAGGCTTATGTGTCCAGGAATTTATCAAGTTCTTCTAGATTTTCTAGTTTATTTCCATAGAGGTGTTTACAGTGTTCTCTGATGGTTGTTTGTATTTCTGTGGGGTCAGTGGTGGCATCCTTTTTATCATTTTGTATTGTGACTATTTGATTTTTCTTTCGTCTCTTCTTTATTAATCTAGCCAGAGGTCTGTCTTATTTTTCCAAAAAAAGAAAAAAAAATAACTCCTGGATTCATTGATGTTTTGAAGGGTTTTTAATGTTTCTATCTCCTTCAGGTCCTCTCTGATCTTGGTTATTTCTTGTCTTCTGCTAGCTTTGGGAATCCACCTTCCTACTTTTTTTCCCCCTGGAAGACCAAGACAATCCCAAATATCAGTTATGCTTTTGGTAAGCAAAATTCTGCATTCAGAAGATGGACTCATTCTCCCTTTGGTATTCTTCCTTCATTCACAAAACCCAAAGGTCATAACTTACAGAATTGGGCCCATAATACAGGAAACCAGAATATCCTCCAGTTTAAGGGTTTATGAGAGTCAAGGATCCCATTACAGAAATAAAGCCTCAGGGGAAGGAACTTATAAGACTGGAATGAGTAGAGTCCTTGAAGCATTTATCTCACCTAAAATAGTTTCTATTTCTGCCCCTTCTTTTAACTTTTCTTTTTCCCCCATAGTTCTCTGTAATCCCTAAAGCCAAGTTTCAGAGATAGCTCTCTGTCTTTTCTATTTAACAAAAATTTTTAGCTGGGTACATGGCTTCCGAGTATACATTTCTCAGCTTCTCTTGCAGCTAGGTGTGGTCATGTGACTAAAATCTGGCCAATGAAATGTGAATGGAAGTGATATGTGCAATTTCCAGCTCATGTCCTTAAAGGAAAGGAACAGGCTTCTTCTTTGCTTTTTTTCCCTTCCCACTGGCTGAATGTGATGGTGCAGGTAGAAGAGGGATCATGTGATGGGAGTCATGTGTTAAGGATGACAAAGCATCAAGAGAGAAGGATCCTAAGTGCCAATAAAAATGTGTGACCGCTACACCTGCCCTAGACTTCCATGTAAGAGAGAAGTAGACTTCTATCTTGCTTAAGTCAGTATTAGTTTTAGTATCTTGGTTAAATCATCCTCACTTATGTCATAAAAATGTACCAGCTTAATAAGTGTGATTCACCAATGCCATCAGGGAAAAGCACAGTGGTTAACAGTTAGGCTTTAGCATCAGGTAGACCTGGATCAACTTGTAATGCCCCTACACCACCCACATCTCTGGCTGAGCCTCAGTTTTCTCTTTTGCATAATGGGCATAATAGTATCTACCTTACAGTGTACTGTATAAAACCAAGAGATGAAGATTCAATGATGTGCAAAAAAGATATGGTCTACATTCTTCTAGAACTCAAAGTGCAGAGGGAAAGATACAGAGCTAAGCAAATGCATAAATAACTCCAAAGTGCTGGTTGAGCTGTGGACAAGCAAAGGAGAATAATGAGCAGAGGACTCCCTACAGCAGTCAAGTTCAATGAGAAGGAGGCATCCATGAATAATGCGTCCCTGTGGCTCTATTGGATCTGCCTATGTATTCAGACCAGGTCGCTTATCCTTCCCCTAGCTCTTAACAAAGCTGCAATTAAAATACTTGAATTGGCCGGGCACAGTGGCTCACACCTGTAATCCTAGCACTTTGGGTGGCCGAGGTGGGTGGATCATGAGGTCAGGAGATCGAGGCCATCCTGGCTAACATGGTGAAACCCTGTCTCTACTAAAAATAGAAAAAAAAATGAGCTGGATGTGGTGGCGGGCACTGGTAATTCCAGCTACTCAGGAAGCTGTGGCAGGAGAATCGTTTGAACCTGGGAGATGGAGGTTGCGGTGAGTCAATATCGTGCCATTGCACTCCAGCCTGGCAACAGAGCGAGACTCCATCTCAAAAAAAAAAAAAAAAAAAAAAAAAAAAAAACTTTGCATGTTGGATGGGCTGTTCCCACCAACTGGATGGTATGCCCTGTGAAGGCATTGTCCATGTGTGTCTTGCTTGCTGCTGTAATTATAAGCCACCCTGTTATCAGCTGAATAAAGAATGAGTCCACATGAAAACCTGGGTTGCACATCTCCTAATATGTTTAGTTGTATAATCTTCAAAGAAGACTGAATTAGAGCTAGGTTAGAAAACTGCTACCTCTGAGAACTCTGGTTGAAGTTGCTTTATATTGTTAATATTTACTGCTGAATTCTTAGCACTAAGCACGATGGCTGGCATAGATTGAGTATTTAATAGCTGCTGAATGAATGAATGAATGATTTTCTAGTAACATTTCAGTTCCCATTGTTGGTAATGAATACAATGAAGATTCTAACAGCCAGGGCTGTGCGAAGGTGGAATGGGCTGCTTTGGGAAGCATTGAGCTCCTTGTTTCAGAGGTATTCAAGAGAATTGTTTAGGATTTTGTGAAGGACATCGTATTCTGAACAACGGGCTAGGTCTTCCCCGTGTCTGGCAATCCTGAGAGTGTATGTGTGTTCTTCATACCTGGGGTATTGAAACGTATGCTTAAGGAGCTTTAAGCATTTTTACTGAAATAATGTCTGTGCTTTAAAGTTGCTTGTAGGAAGCTTGATGGAGTATAAAGATAAATTGAAGACTGACTTCTGTCCCAATGAGTCACAAGTTCTGAATGGCATCAAGGTTTCCTGTGCTTCTCAGACACAGGAGAGCATGTGGAGGTTGCCGAAGCCACCTTGAGACCAGACACACAGTCCAGGTTTGGTCACTTCACACTGGTGCCTCCTGCAGGGACCCTCCAACTCTGTGCTCCAATGATAATACCATTTACATATTTGTATCTTTTTTTTTTTTTTTTTTTTTTTTTGAGACGGAGTTTCGCTCTTGTTGCCCAGGCTGGAGTGCAATGGCGCGATCTCGGCTCACCGCAACCTCCGCCTCCTGGGTTCAGGCAATTCTCCTGCCTCAGCCTCCTGAGTAGCTGGGATTACAGGCATGTGCCACCATGCCCAGCTAATTTTTTGTATTTTTAGTAGAGACGGGGTTTCACCATGTTGACCAGGATGGTCTCGATCTCTTGACCTCGTGATCCACCCGCCTCGGCCTCCCAAAGTGCTGGGATTACAGGATTGAGCCACCGCGCCCGGCCTACATATTTGTATCTTAAACATCCCCATGTTATAATAATACTGTGTGTGGTCTGTTTCCCCCACTAAACTCTAACTATCTTGTTGATGTCTTACTCCCATTTTATCTCAATGCCTAACACCTTGTTGGGCCTTGGTACGTGCCCAATCAATATTTACTGAATTAAAAACACATTCCCTGCTGTTCTCATTGGGGAGAGAAGGGGAAATACTTCCTGATTTTCACGGAGGAGAAAACAGAATTGTAGAGAAAGCGTAAGTTGCCGCAGTACTGACATCCACAGCTGCTGTTCTGAGAATCTGGCTTGGCCTTCTCATGGAGGCTGAGGAGATCCTTATTCCTAATGGGGCAGTGGGATTTAACAGTGAGGGCTGTTTTCCCATCTGCAATGGAGTCACTCACAGACACGAGGGACCCCACGGAATTCAGGTGAGATGCGAGTGTGAAATAGACAGACTTGTGCACTTTGGTTCTCTGTCCTCTGCACATTACAGACGATCCTTCCCTCCCTCTCCACCCCAGCCATACCCATCTTTTCTCATTTCTGGCTTTCAGAAGCCCCCTGCCCCTCACCGTTTCAGATTCCCACAGCTGTTCTTCAGGAGAGACACCGAAGCATCTGTAAGGCCGCGTTCGTTCCTGCATTTCCTTACGGTGACTAATGGGGAGCACCTGTCCCGTGCATTCCCTCTTGCACTCTTACGATTGGATTTATCACTGCAGTAGTTTAACCATAACTAGAAAAATGTAGCTCTCTAAAGTCCCCATAATGTTGAGGTTCCTAATGTGGTTTAAGTTATTCCTTGCGTCATAAATAACATAGCAGGCACTATTATGGACCAATACCGTGAAAAGAAAAGGCACCAAGATCATAAATAATACACACAATAGGGGCTTCAGGAGATTCAGCAAAATGCCCTGGGGGGAGGAGTGGGTTCCTGATGTTAGGAGTCAGGGTGGGGAGCGGGAGGTGGGGTGGTTTCGTGGAAAGGCTGGGCTTTCCAGACCCAAGCTTAGAGAGAAATGTCATCCTATCCTTGCAAATCTTTCTGTTTCAGCTAACCTAATTGTGCAGTCAAGAGGTTGCACCCAGTCAGAGGCAAAGGTCAGCTTAGTCCCCCTCCCCAGTGAAGGGTGGGAGGAGGATCGATGTGTCTGTGCTTCTTTCTCGTCATGCACACCCCCTATTATTGCCAGGAAGGGGAAGAAGACAGAAGCAAGTTCGTGTTGTGTGAATGATCTCAGGCCCTGCAAGGACCAAAAGCCACCTTTTGGATCACCTATTTTTCTCATCTGTTCTAGCCCATGTCAGTCATTCCATTGAGAGTAGCTGCAATTTTTACCAGATTAGGCCTATCAGATTATACTGGAAAGATGAAGAAAATGCCACCCCTCCAACAAAAACGGTTTCCACTTTATACTCAAAAGCTTCTTATTCTTTTTGCTTTGAGCGAAAGAGAAAGAGAGAGTGAGAGCATGTGCGGTGCCCTTTATTTGGACTTTTATCTTAACCTGGGAATACCTGGTCTCCTGTTTTCTTCCTTCTCATGTAACTCTTCATTGATTTTCTTTAAATCAAACAAGCCACCATCACAGACTCCTACAAAAGAAAGTCAGCCATGGAGGAACCCTGGGCTTGGAATAGAAGCCAATCTAATTTTAGTCACCGGTGAGCCTCTCTCAGCGGTGGAAAATGGTCAGAAGTTCATCTTGGCATGTGCTCTCAGGACCCAACAGGAGTCAGCCACTGTCACCGGCCATGGGAGAGGGGCCAGTGCCTCACCGATGCTGAGTTCCACCATCATTTTATGATGAGGCAGCTCGTCTGCTCCAAGCAGGTCTTTTATTCTCTACTTTTAAAAAATTAAAATTGCTTCTGATTCATGGATTGATCTCTTGCCGGCATCATGGGTGGGGGGTGCAGCGCCTCATTTGGATAAGCAGCTGAGCCCCAAGTGCCTGCTTGTCTTCACAGGAGGTTCGATTCCTCGCCTTTGGCTGAAGTCAGAGGCTTGGGCCGACTGTGAGCTGTCAGGACAATTCCCAGTTTGTGCCTGCAGGATTCCTAAACTTCACAGACCATCCGTCTGAATCTTCGTATAAGCATACTGCATTATTTTTAAAATATTGAATTGTTTGGTTTGTTCATACTAATAAGTGCTTGTAGGATTTTTTTTAAAGCAAGAAGTAGCGTGAAGAATGACTCACACATTATGCACTGTCTTGAAAAATAGTCCAGGCTCCATCTACTTATTGATATAATTAAAACTGGATTAGGAGGATAGATTATATAGAATTTCTAAGGCCATCAGGGAGTTTAAACTCCAGGATTTTCCTATCTTCTTTTCTTCTTTCTACTCCCCTTTCTCCCGTTCAGATTTATACATGTCGTTATATCCAACGTAAACAGGCGAGAGTCTTAGAAATGGGACCCGAGTTGGGTAAAGGAGAAAATGTCAGGAAATGAACAAAGGATCTTTGAGTAGAAGGAGATGTTGGAGATTAATCAGGGAGTATGGGTGAGTGGTCACTTAAGTGGGATCTAAAGTCAAGTTGCCTGGATTCAAACCATAACTCAATAGCTCTATAACTGCGGATGCATTCGTCATTCATCCACGCTGGAACTCCCTGAATTTCAGTTTTGTTGTATGTAAAATAGAAATGACACAAGCATTTCCTTAGTAAGGAGGGTATTTTGAAGATTAAACAAAATTGTATGTGTAAAGTGTCCGTATAGTAAACATTCAGTAAGTTATTATCATGTAATTTAAGCTCTTGGGTTTGGGGAGGAAGAGAAAGTGGTGTTCTGAGAAGTCTGTGAAATTTGCCCAGACATGCAGAGCTATAGACAGAAAGACCCTGAGTGAGCCTTCCTTTAGATATATTGTGTAATTTTCGAAAACTCTTTCTCATTAACCTCTCCTAATTTCTTTTCTTTATGTAAAGTTCTTGTCGTTTTCTCAACTGAAACAAGCATATGTAGAAAAACCTGTCTCGATTCAGATTCATAAATCCAAGCCTGGTCAGAAGGAAGGGTCTGAAACAACAAAGTAGCCTCTTGTGAGAGCCCAGAGTGCAATGTAGGAGACGTTTGTTTACTTACTGAGACACCTCTGTCTTATTACAAACAGTATTCTGGTACAGAGGAGACCCTGTGGCAGCTGGGGCTGCAAGATCAGCCCAAAGACAACAGAAAATCAGAGATGGAGGTATATGCCATGATTCTTGGGAGCACCAGAGAGGTACCTGCTCAGCACCAATGGTCTGTGGCCACTGAGATGTACAATGTGTAAACCTGTCTCTACCCAGAGTCAAGAACTTGGTTTCAGTACAGAATTCTGTAGCCTGTGTCACTCTCCTTTGCTGTTAAAATGAAAAATGGTTTTGAATTGAGACCATATTTGAATAGGTCTGCGCCACACCCGGAGGGGAAAGACTAAAAGCAGTAAGATAAGTAGATCAAACTCTGCAGGGTTTTTGAGCAGAAACACTTGTAGCTTGATGGCTACAGGGTTGATGTGGGTTCTGAAACTGACCAGTATATTCCTGAGTCAGTAGTTTGGGTGTACCAACTGTGTTCCTAGCTGTCTGCCGACAGGGTTTGAGTTCTAGAGGAGTTTGCAGTGCAGATGGAAAGACAAAATACGTAAGACATTTGGCAGGCAGTCCAAGAAAGTATAAAATTGAATCAGATTTTAGACACAGACACACGTTGATTCTTATTATTTTATTCTTATTAGTATTTGCAGCAATTATAGTCTATAAAGTCACAACCAACGCTGAATTAGTAAATACTGAATCCTTTCTCTTGGGGGAATTACAGGGTTAGAGAGTCCTGTCTACCTCTGGTCACAATATTTTGTCAACTTATCAATATATAACTTTGTTTTGTGAATGTTCTCTTTAAAAAAACCTCTTATTGAATGTATATTGTTGATTAATTAGCATTAAACTTGATGCAGAGCTGATAAGCCCTAAAATTGGGACTTAGCCCAGCGGCAGCGGGAGTTTGTCTTTGCCCAGGAACGAATTCAAGGGTGAGCGTACACAGCAATCTTTCACTGAATGCTACTGCTACCTTGCTGAGCAGGGCTAACCCACAGCGTTCCCAGAGCCAGCACCTTATGGGCTGTTGGCAGCTGTATTTATACCCACTTAAACCCACTTTTAATTACATGAAAATTAAGGGGTGGATTAATGCAAATTGAGGGATGGGTTATTTAAAACTTTCTAGGAAAGGAGCAGTAAATTGTGGGTCATTGCCATGGAAAAGGGGTGGTAAGTTCTGGATTGTTGCCATGGTATTTGTAGACTGTCATGGGGCTGGTAGGAGGGTCTCATGCAAGTGTGCAATGAAGGCAGCCAGGGATTGCTTTGGTTACCATTTGTTGGTTTTCTCCAGTTTCTTCACTTGATCCTGTCTGGGACAGATCCTGTTTTGGTCAGCAGGGTTACAACCAGAACTCAAGTCCTGCCAGCCTTCTACCTCAAATGCAAGGCCAACATCACTCTAACTCATGCCTTAATGTAGCTTATGGGACACATGTCTTAAGGCATATCACAGCCTTCTTGTGCTGAGGAATGCTAACCCACACTTCACTGCTACACGTAGGAATCATATTAAGCTGCGAGATCACCAGCCATACACACAAAAATGCACAGGTCCACAAATGACCCATGAAAGTGCTCTAAGTATTGAGTACGGAGTCAGAAATAAATTGTAGCAAGTATGCACATTCTCAGATAATGAGGATCCACTGTACCTGCAAATGGTATTTGGTATTATTGGAGGTAGCTGTAAACGTCATCTGGCACTGTAGGAAGATGTGAGGAGACTGATCTTCTGAAAGAGTGTCCGTATTGGCGAGTACTGGGAGATGAGCTTGCGTTATGTTTGTCACTCTTGCCCTCTTGGTATCTATTTCCCCTTGTCCTGGTTTCCTTTTGTTCTTCCTGCAGGAAACACTTTCACTCAGTCGACATGGTTTGGTTGGGCTTATTCTTCCCCCAGCTTCTCTGGCAGACTGACCCAAGCTTGACCAGCCAGGGTGTTTTGTTCAGGAGTTGGCCACGGACACTCACCTCTGGGAGTATTTTCCTGGTGGGACTGATAGCCACAAAAAGATGAAACATGGAGCTGTTGGGGACCAGGAAGAGAAGGACCATCTGAGAATAAAACCAACACAGAGAGAAAGAGAGGAAAAGAAAGGCAGAGACAGAGCATGAGACTGGGTGTCATTTTTGAAATATGCCTCAGTGCAGCCATGTCTGGAGAAAACTCTGGACTTTGAGACTGTTTGAGCCAGTGTATTTTCATGCACTTTTATTTCCTCAGATAATCCTAGTTGGGTTGCAGCCAAAAGACCAGGACAGTAAATAGATCTCCTAGTCAAGGGATTTTGAATGAGGAACTGACACCCTCTCAGACTAGCTGGAATCAAAAGGAGGTCATTACAGACCACAATGCACGGGGAATCTAAACTCAAGACATTTAACTGGGCCTTGGGAAAACTGGAATTGGAAAATGAAAGGTGGGAGTTACTCTCCTCTGTATAAGTGACACCGTGGACGAGCTTATCTTTGCTTCTCTCTGGACCACAGCTCCGTCCTCCTTTCTCTCTTTCTGTACTTGCAGATCTTACTTATGGCCAGGCCTGTCCCCTGGAGTGTTAACATTGTTCCCCTTGTTTGAGCCACCCCAGTGTCTCAGAATCCCTGTTCCACGTCCCCAAGGGAATAACCCAACTGGCCTGGCTTCTTTCCTCGTAAGGCCAGATTGCAGATTCTTTCCCCAGATCAGTTCCTGCCTCAAATCCAGTGGCTGTAAAGCATCAGGTAGTGACAGTAGGAATGCAGTCAACAGACATCACTGACACCAGGGAGGCTGAGGCAGTGTCCAAAGTTAGATGGGCGCATTTGGAGTTGAGGTTATGGCATCAGAAACATAGAGTTCTCAGAAAATAGCTCCTGCTTTACCTTTCTCCCCCCCACCCCCCGCCCACCATATATTTACTTTTTATTGAATTTGTTAATGTTACAGAGTTCTTGCACTGCCAAACCATGCCTGAGAATTCAAACAAATGGTACAATGGACAGCCTCGTCCACCCATCATACAGTATGTTAAAACTTGATTCACGTACATTTTGATATTTTCGCTCTTTTAAAAAGGATAACAAAGAGTTGTAATTTAAATCTGCTGTGGGTACAATATGCTTTTACATAACACTTCCACTTAGTCATCTCCGTTCATTCTTCAGTAACATAACCCCCGACAAAATTTTGCTGGGAAAAAATACATACTTTCAGGGAAAATACACAGCTCAGCAATGAGGAGATTATTTTTGAAGGTTTTTGGTTCCCAAATAAAGTCTTCAGTTTACCAAGAATCCCATTTCTGATTTAATCATCCAGTCTCCCCTTGGCTGGCTCAGCTACTCACTCAAATACATTACAAGACCAGCATCCTGCCTGCCACCTCAAATGCCAACATTCTTGCCCAGACATGGGTGACAGGTCCCATTGAGAGATACTGTAACCCCTCTCGGAGTCCAATTCCTGCACGACACTTTCATCAAGACTAAACTCCTATCCGAAAATGCTCCCACATCAAAATAGTTTTACTCACCCACTTGCTTCACTCTTGCCAGTAGCAAGTCTGCAATTCATGTATTTGGCAAAGGGATTTACTATAGAGAATCCCAGATTCTGCATCAAGTAGTCAGATTACCACTTTCAGGTATTTCTATTGAAAGATACAAAACTAAGAAGCTGCCAGACTATCTCATTGCGCGGACACTCTTCTGTAATTCAGGTCCCTTTAAAGGACCAAAAACTACGATTAATAGGTATTTTAAACTGTAATTATTAAAAACAGAAGTGCTACATCACCTGTCTTTTGCCCTGACTCTCCAAATGAACGTAAAGACACACCAAAAGGTTGAAAACAGAGCTAGCTGGGACAATCACTGCATCTATGAACAGCCAATACCTGACAAATTTGGGCACAAGTATATAAAGAATTCATGTGAAAGATCATGCACAATCCATGACACTTAAATGGGCTTTAGCTGAGATTTTGTTCATGTTGCTCTGAATTTGTAAGGACAGATCAGTGAACCCCTTAGCCTCAGCAGAAAGCATATTCTTCCCAGACCCCTAACTTCCAATTTCTGAACATGAGAAGATAGGGCTATAAAAATATGCCTTTTTTTGTCTTAACAAAATCATTTGTTTCTTTTAAAAATGTTATTTAAAAATATATACATGCAGAAACATGCATTTAAACATGTGTATGTGCATAGACTTATATACACATACGTATACACATATAACCATGTACATGGTTAGACATTAGTTTTCGATCTTTGCAGGTACAATGTTGTCCAATGATTGAGCGTTTACTTGTAAATCTTTTAAAACTAGAGTGGATTATGACACTGTTTCTTAAAACCTCTTACTACTTTCCTGGTATACTGTGTTTTTTCCACTCATGGTTCTCTAATCTAGTTTGTAACTATATGTTTATATATTATTTATTCAAAACATTGTACTCAGAGCCAAGTAGAGTACAGGCACAGTGTACTTGTTCAGTAAACACTTGTCAAATGCACAGCAAGCGACTTTGTGCCCATGGATTCAAGGACTTCTTGCAGTAGGTCCTGGGTTCTTCCCAGAGGTCCTCTGTCCATATCTTTTGAAAAATAGTTTTGAGACATACATAGTTTCTGGGAACCCAGATCTGTTTATTCCCCACAACACAGTCACCCTGCTTCAATTAAATGGATGCTAAATGCTGCCTTTCTATTGAGTTTCTAACAGATGCAACTCTAGATATTTCTCAGAACAGTGCCCAGTAGACTTCTAGGCCCCATTTTGGATTTTGATGCTCAGTAGGTGGTTATCACAGTCCCCTAGGTTGTTATTTAGTCAAATTATGTTCATTTTATTGCCTGTGCTTTTCCTCATATTTCACTCCCTTTGATTTGTTTTTCTTTTCTTTTCTAAATTCCCATCAAGACATCACATTACCCCTAATTGCGTGCAACGTTCCGAGTCTGGTCTCATTGCTGACACTGACACGGACTCTCCTAGCCATGGTTCGGGACGCCCCTGTGTGTGTGGCTGAAAATCTTACTAGCTCAGAGGATTGCTGAGCTGCAGTGCTCGCCTTCCCGCCTCATGGCTCTTCCACTAGCTCACTATTTTGTTGTCTTCTCGATTATTCCCATCCAGGAATCCCCTTCAGGTTAAATTCTCTCTTTAAGTTTATTCATCCCCAGATAGATCATCTGCATTTTTTCAACCAGTGCCTCATTGTGTTGTTTTTGACATCTGTTACTAAGATCCCCACATAGCTTGGTATTGTGCGCCAGCCTTCCACTGCTGCTAGGAACACCTCCCAATTTTGTGTCATCTGCAAATGTGATTATCATGATAATAGTAATAAGATCTTCCCCTCTCTTTCCCGGATTCTTAATAAAGTTGGTAGAGTAAAGCTGTGTCTTTGCAGACTGTACACTTCAGACCCACTTCTCACAACTCTGTCAATTTCCACTCATCGCTGGGCTTGGTTTGGGATCTGTTTTTTGTGTTTTTTTTCTTCCTGTGATGGTACAAAAAGATCCTGTCAGACTTGCCTTTATGAAAGGAATTTGCAAATGCAACTTACCAAACCTAGTGGAAGCTGTCAGCTTTGGTTTCTTTCCCCCTGTTGAGTTCCTTCCTCTCCAGTTCCATCTCAGAGGTAAGGTGTATCCCTTGACTCTCCAAAGGAGGTTATAGATTGTTAGCCATTGGATGGATGGATGGATGGATGGATGAATGGATGGGTAGATGGGTCGGCGGGTGAGTAGAGACATAAGGCCCTCAGGCTCTAGCCTGTTACCTGCTTTGAGGCGAGTAAGTATGGTTTGGGTGGCCAAGGAGACAATTACTTACTACTGGTTTTATGTACACCATAATGTTCTTTGAGTAATCCAGTCTTCTTCCACTTAGGGTGCAGTTCAGGGCCATGCACACTGCCCTTCAAGTAGGGAGTTTGATATCTTCTAAATCAAACCTTGTATTCATGCTTTCGACTCAGATTTTGCATGTATCCACCGCATGAAAAGTCAGATACTGCATTTTGTTAGGCATTCTGGTGCATGTGGCATTGGCGTCCTGCCTTATCTCTTCTATGGGACATTCCCACACAGTTCTACCTAGTATAGTGTTAGGAACGGTTACTTGGTGCATTTTGATTGTATTGGTAATACTTTATTTCTCACTGGTTGGTCTTTGTTGTGTTACTCTGTATCTCTTTTTGGGTGTTTTAAATACTTCACAATAAGTTACAAAAAATTAAGATGAATATATGGACTCTGCTTTCAAAAGGCTTCCTGTTTATCAGGGAAGAGTTGCATAGTAAATAATTGTAATAAATTGTGAGAAAGCACTACGGATGAAATAGGTCTATAATGGTTCCAGAGATCACTCCCTTCCCACCACCCCTGATAACACCACGACCATTGGCACCAGCACTACCACCTGGAAGTGGTGCTTTCATGCTTTCAACTCAGATTTTGCATTTATCCACTGCATGAAAAGTCAATATTGCGTTTTGTCAGAATGCAGTGGTGGTGCAAAGTCAAAACGGCACCACTAACTGGAAGTGGTGGTGGTGCCTGCCGGTGGGGGTGGTGCTGGTGCTGGCGGTTGTGGTATTATCAGGGGTGGCAGGAAGGGAGTGATATAAACAGAATAAGTACAGGATTCATCCTCATTCTGACCCTGGAAGGACAAAGAAAGTTCACAAGGCAAACAAAACAATACGGATATTTTAGGGAAAGGGCATGGCCATGTGAAAATACAAAGTGCGTGTGGGAAGTGGGAAGTGGGAGGTGGTCCATTAAGGCAGGGTCTGGTGTATTTGAAAGGTTCAAAGATTGGTTGTTTAGAAAAGTGAGTTTGGGGCCAGGTGCAGTAGCTCATGCCTGTAATCCCAGCACATTGGGAGGCTGAGGTGGCCGGATCTCCTGAGGTCCGGAGTTCGAGACCAGCCTGGCCAACATGGTGAAACCCCGTCTCTACTAAAAATACAAAAATTAGCCAGACATGTTGGGGGACACCTATAATCTCAGCTACTTGGGAGGCTGAGGCAGGAGAATCACTTGAACCCCGGAGGCAGAGGTTGCAGTGAGCCAAGATCACACCATTGCACTCCAGCCTGGGTGACAAGAGCAAAACTCCGTCTCAAAAAAAAAAAAAAAAGGTGAGTTTGGAAGATTATTCATGCTGTTTATCCCAGGCAAAGACATTTAAGTTTTATTCTATAGGACCAAGGCATCTTAAAAAGGACAGTGATATAATCTGATTTTAGAAAAGCTAGCTTGGCAGCAAAGTAAATGTGATGAGCCTGGAGGTAGGAGTGATTGGTTTTGAAAGAGGTATAGGTAGAGATGTTGGGAAGAATATACTAAACAGAGGGCACAGCATGAGGAACAGCGTAAGGCAGGAAGATAAGGTGCATTTATATTAAAGAAATAGAGTATAAGTCTTCAAAAACACTTGGAGAATGTCAATGAATGAATGAAGCTGGAAAGCGATCTTGAATGCCACATCAGGAAATCTGAAATTTATTTACATGATATTGTGGAACAAAGGTCTTTGGAAAACGGGTGACCTGAAGTGTAGTTTTAGGAAGATTTAATAGAAGCTGATGGTAGATGGAGGCAATCAGAACAGAAGCAGAGACCTGTTTTTCTTTTGTATGATGTGTAGTTAGCTTTTGGGTTTTGTAGTTTGGACTTTAGACTTAATAATTGTCAATATTTCTACCTTATAAATATTATTTTTGCATATTGTGATGTCTTCATCTTTTTTCATTTTATTGACGAAATTCACAGTGAAATTTCCAAATCCTAGATTCTACATTTTCTCAGGAAGATTCTGAAACATTTGGAGTGGTTCCTACGGCCCAGTTGATAGAATATTATACCCAACATCTTTTGCTTTTATTGCATGTATTTATAAACAAAGGGCAGGAATATTCATAGGAGGTATTTGACAGGTTCCACTCAGCTTTATGATAACAAAATGGACAATTTATGTGCCAGGGTATAGACCTTCATTTCCAGATTATTCTCTGAGAAATATAAAGGGACTACCAGTTTTGGAGTCTAAGCAACTAGTTGTGGTATTGGCATCATTTAGTAAGACTGGAAAAATACTGTGGGGCATGTGTGTGTGGGTGTTTGGTTGACGAAATTCTTTTTGGCAACATTAAATTTGAGATGGCTCTTTGGCCATCTAAATGGAGAAATCAAGTTGTATATATACAGCAAGTATGTATCTACATATACATACATTGTTTATTCCTATACCTATATCTGTCTGAGTGGGGTTTCTCTCAGGAAATATATTTGGGACTAATCAACATAGAGATTTTCTGTTGTTGTTGTTGTTAAATCCATGGTACTGGTTAGATCACCTAGTACATTGGTCAGGGTATGCTAGGTTCTGCTGCAGAAACAAATGTATCTTGGAAATTGTAGTTACTTAACCAAGTAATATTTCTTGCACACTCAGAGACAGATGCAAATGTTTCTGGGTAGGTAGTTCTTTAAGTGAAGATCTAGGGAATCTATTTTTTTTTTTCTTTTTGGAGATAGGGTCTTACTCTGTCCCCTGGGCTGAAGTGCAGTGGTACAGTCATGGTCACTACAGCCTTGTGCTCCCAGCCTCAACAATCCTTTCAACTTAGCCTTTCACGTGGTTGAGACTACATGCATGAGCCATCATGTCTGGCTAATTTTTAATGGAGGCAGGGTCTCCCTGTGTTGCCCAGGCTGGTCTTGAGCTCCTGACCTCAAGTGATTCTCTTAGGTAAGCCTCCCAACGTGTTGGGATTAAAGTGTGAGCCCTCACACTCATCTGTGTAAGATATCTGAGCTGCTTCTACTGTGGGACGCTGCCAGTAGCAGAGCGATTTCCTTGGACAAACTTCTTTGTGAAACACATGGGCTCCATTTGTTCTCCATTGGTTCCACGATTTTTGTGATTTTTAAAACAGGTTGATTAAAAAAATTTAAGTTCCACTTTCAAATTCATTGAATGTTCATGACCTAAAACACAGTCCTTGTTTTCAAAAGTATGTACTTTGGCAATATGGAAAAAAAAGAAGGCTAGTTTCTTAATAGTAGGAAAGTTTAGACTCTGGTTCATTAAATGTATGGGAGATTTTGGTCTGTTTTGTTTTCATATAAATGATAATTTCAGGGCATTTGCTATCTTACCTAAGGAATGATTCAGACAGCTGGTAATTTGGTTAACTTAATCTTGATGTTGGGGAAGCCCAAACAGAATCATGCCACTATTTAAATGGCTGTCAGCTCCACTGTTTTGATATTTTAAGAAAACTGGCCCTCCACACAGGAAATATAGTCTCATCTCTGAACTCCCACTCGGAACAGGATAGAAGTCCCAGGGGGTTGAAAATAAGCCCCCCGGGCTCCCTGGAGGGACATTTCTAATCTGTTGGCCCTGAAAGATGACTCTGTATTTAGTGTTCTGTCAAGAGACTACCAAAGTGCTGTATTTCTATTTCATACCTGGGAATGGTTTAAAACTAAGTGCTATCAAGACTTCTTTTGTTCCATATAGAAGAAGGAGATTTATAATAAAAATCGTAAATAAGAGATAAAGGAACCCTGAAGTTTCTTTTTCCTTCTGCTTGCTTTTCCCTGTTCAGTGATAGAACAATTTATGAATCTGACAAATCCTCCCCTAGATAATGGTAAGAGTAACATAGTGCTCAGCTGAGTGACTCCAGGCCACTAAAGTTTATTAGACTGTGCAGCAACAGTGGCGGGATTGACGCAATAATCAAATGATATGCTTGATTTGGGCTCTCCCCGTCTCTCTTCCCACCCACCTCCCTCCCATTTCCTTACCTCCCTTTCTTTCTCCTGCCTGTACTGAAAAAAAATAAAAATAAAAATAAAAAACTAAATAGAGGGAATTTGAAATCAAGTAGGTTGGCAGGGGTAGACTCCTGATTTCCACAAGCAACGTTCACTCAGAAAGTATGAGAGGCCTGTGCCAAAAGGGTAAATGAAAATAAGGAACATGGCCATAAACACATTTCCACTAAATTTTTGTTTTGGATCTGGGTAACCTAAGAGGAAGAGGAGATGATTCCAGCTGCCACACTCTTAGGCCAAGACTGAATTGTCAGGACACCAGAGACTTAATCAAAGGATATTGACAACTTGAGTTACACCAACACTGACGGGTCAGAGTTGGCAGGAAGACAGAAATTTAGACTGGAAACTAGATCATGCTTTGAAAACTGTAAAATCCGTAGGGCTTGTTCCTTGTAAAAAGAAAGCTTTTCAGAGTCACTTAATCCATTGTCTCAAAATATCAGGTGGAAGGCTGAATCTGGCTATATACGCATTTGGTTTGAACAGCACTAGTTTGTAAAGCTGAATTTTAATGCCTTCAAGGGAGATTTTCATAGTCTACTTCAGGGGTCCCCAAACTTTTTACACAGGGGGCCAGTTCTTTTTGGTCTGGTCCCTCAGACCGTTGGAGGGCCGGACTATGCAAGGTGTGACACCCTTCACAGCCAGTGCTGCTGCCTCCACTATCCCAGACAGCGGTATACAGTGTCACAGGCCCAGCACCGCCTCCAGTGTTGTATACAGCGATGGTAGTGATCAGCCTGTGACACTGTGTATACAGCGTCCTGGACATCTGCAGCAGCGGTGGGCCTCTTCTGTGGGAAGCCCACTGCTGCATGTTTCCCCTATTACAAGACACCTCCTAAAAATAAGACGGCCCCCGTCTTTTGGGGGTAAAATTAATATAAGACAGGGTCTTATAATAGGGGAAACACAGTGTGTAGTAATGCGGGGGGAGACTTTTGGGCAAAGGGAGGTTATAGGGCCCATTATGTTGTTGTACATTTGGGGGAGTATGGGGGCCACTGTACTGTGTAGTAATGGTTATAGTGCTTTGCCTTTCTTCCTACTTCTGCTGTTATTTCACACTGCTTCCGGTGATGTGGGACGCCGCAGCCGCAGACCGGATGTGCGTCATATGATGCGCTTCCGGAGCCGTGACGCATGCGTCCCGCATCACCGGAAGTAGTACTGTACGTGAGCGATGCCGCGCTTTGCAACGCCACCACATTCTGTGCTCCTCTCACTGACCACCAATGAAAGAGGTGCCCCTTCCTGGAGTGTGGTGGGGGCCGGATAAATGGCCTCAGGGGGCCGCATGCGGCCCACGGACCGTAGTTTGGGGACCCCTGGTCTACTTCACTGGGCTTCACCTTTCCCTATTATCTTCTATTATTTCTGTGCGTATATACTTTAACTCTTAACCCATGAGGGCCTTTGTGTCTGACCAAGATGTCTGTCCCCTGCTTCTTGCAGGACCATAGAGTGACTCTTGATTGAAAAGAAAAGGAAATCTTAAACTAGCCTCCTTGTCCTCTGCTCTTAAGGAGATGGAATTCAGTGGAAATTGCTAAATATCACCATTGTTCAGGAGACACTGAAGAAGTTTTAACATATTACGAGAAAACTACTAGGCTGACACCCAGCACAAGAGACCTTCAGCTTTTTCCAGACAGTGAAGGAAAAAGGTCTCTCAAATATCACAGAACATATTTTATAACCAGAATAGTCTGTGATGAATGGGGTAATAATATTCCACCCTGCCTATAAAGAAAAGTGGTATGGACATTATTGCTTTTTTGGACACTGAGAAACTGTATCACTCATTTCTGAGAGGTTGTCAAAAAAAATTGAAGGGTTTAAATATATGACCTTTTACAGGAATTACTTCAACAATAGCTTATTCTACCAAGTCCACTAAAGTTGTGGTCGAAACAATGAATTTTCTGTTGCGAGATGCAAATTGTGGGCTAATTGCAAGATGTAATCCAATCTCGTTTGGGGCAGTTCTTGAAAAATTGGGTTCCTGCAGCACTATTTCATGGGTCAGTATCAAATACTCTGTCACGAAGATGAAATAACATAAGGAAATTTTTAAAGAGAGAGAAATAGTAATATTCAGAATGCAAAAGCTGTCAGAAATATCGACTGGTCTTGGATCAAATGGGTTTTGCTTTGTGAATCAAGGTGGTAATGAGACAAGGAAGTCATCCAGACTATGCAGAGCTCCAGCAGAGGCTCCAAAAAGCAGGGGCAGCAAAGATGCCAACAAGTTATGCATAATAAATTAGAATAAGGAAAATAAATCAACGTCTGTTCCTGGGTTAGTAGTCACTCTTACATAAGACATCATGCTATTATACCTGTCTAGACCTTGCATGTGGTGTGGCCTGGAGGAGAGAATTTCAGAAATACCCGGGCGAGGGAGGAGAAAATGTTTACTGAAATAGATAATTGAAAGCTCCACTTTGAGCCTGTCAGTTTGGCCGGCTGAATAATTGCGTCTGAAGCCCCAAGTAAACTCCATCTCTAGATGAGTTGTTCCGATTAAACAGTGTCACCTGTGGTCATTCACAAGTCCCTGGATTGTCTCTGTCAAGCACCATCTGTGCACACCAGAGACATATCCAAAGGCTACTGGCAAACATCTTTAGATAATGAGTGTAAATTAATAACTACTTTTGTACGTCACAAGAGATCATACCATTTTAATGTTATGCCCTTTGGGTGAACAAATGGGACAAAGATCTTTTAGATACTAATGAATAGTGTCTTACAAGGATTAATTTGCCCAACTTTTTGCTGAGTTGACATCACATGCAATGTGGCCTGATTTGTTGGGTCTGTGATGGGGGTTGGTTTGTGGAATTAAAAGAGGAGTTTTAATTTTGAGCATGAAAACTATTATGTAAAAAGGATGTCGTTCTGGGTCCTTAATGATCCTTTACATGGGTCACCCAGTAGGGTGGTCCAGGCTGTATCCACAGTCACATAGATTCTGGTCTAGATGCATGGCGCCCCCTAGAGTTGTGTCTGCTGCTGTTCGCTGTGCTTCCCTAAGCTTCTCAGGGCTCTGTCCATCATTTCTTTCCAGGTGGCAGTGTGGAATACCAATGGTAAGTGTAATATTCCATGGGATTAACAAGGATTTATAGTCATTCTGATAACAAATATGGTACCTCTTTTTCTTGTAATGTGGGAGTTACGTGTGTATGTGTGCATTTTCTAATAAGAAATTAGATACAAATTTTTAGCTGTCAGACTTCTATATATTTAAAGTGTAGATAATTGTCAGTGTTGTCTACAGGACAGAGAAATAGGCATTCTCTGAAATTTTTATTTGGTTGCATATATTGTTAGAGCCTTTTGACTTTTAGGAAAATCTGGAAATAGCTATTACATGAAAATGCTCATATCCTTCAACCAATGAGTCCTCTTTAGTACTCAAACAGAAATTCTTCTCTAAGGTTTCAAATGTATGTATTTGATAAGTATTGTCTACGGTACTTTGGAATGACAAAGACAGATATGTACACACATCCCAAAGTGGGAATTTGTTGAAATCAGCTGTGGAATGTCTGTCTCTCTGTGGAGTGCTATGAAATGATCAAAGAGTGAAGCAGATTGCTTGGCTGGTACACAGTTGGCTGCATTTGCAAGCATGAGTAGCAAACCTATCTGTTTATAAGAACCAACCTGAATTATATCATTAAATAGGAAAAAAAGCAAGTTGTAGTTCAATATGTAGAATATGATCCCATTTATATAAAAATTCAGTAAATGAAAATGACACACACCCACTTTACATATAGAAACAAGTCTGTATGAATAACTGTGCGGAATCACCTGTGGTTATCTCGGAAGGATGAGATTATAAAGGACTCTCATTTTCTATGATACATTACTGTAGTTAAAAAAAATTGATGATGACATAAATAATGACACCTTTTTCCATTTGTAATTAGAAATCAACCTGTCAGTTTCCTTACTGAAAGTGCATTTGAAGTTTTGGTTGGTCACAGTAGATCATGAATTCTCATGAAAAGCTGTATACCCTAGCCAAGCAGCTGCAGTCTCACACTGGCTGCTGAGACCAGCCATGAGCTGATTCCTAGCTCTGATTCTTCCCAAATATTGGTGACCACAATCGTTTGCAGTAGTTACTTGCTCTGTATGCTTAAACCCAAATTTTGACAGGGAGTTGCTGTATACATATATTCCCTAAAACTCCCATTCTAAATAGATGCAAAGCAGATTGACCACATCTACCCTTACCCCGCCAAGAAGTCTTCGTAATTTTTATGCATCACTAAAGGATCAAAATGATGCAATATGGAATATTTGCCCTGGACTAATATTAATAGAAAACTAGCACGCATCCAGTTATCTTCTAAATGCTGCTGGTGGTGGAAGAGGTCTTGGCCATTTTGGATGATCGACACTTACGAGAATCTAATGAAAACCATGGAAGCAATACCCAATCTATTAATACCCCCACACCCTCTTCAAACATCATTTTGTAAGTAACTTAGAGGTTCTCTGTCCTTTTCAAGATATTCCACTAAGACACTATTTTTGTAGGTGTTTAAAATGGGTAAACTAGACAAAGGTATGATGGAAAGCAATAGACGTTTGTGTTCAGAGACATGTTTAAAAATGCCTGTAATTTCAGTGTGAAGATGGTCTTAAAAAAGGTATAAATAGCTTTCATCTTCAAAGATTTGAATGAGGAAATGCCATTGTAGGTATATGCTTTGGAAATCTGAAGTGGTTATGAGTTGATGACCCCTATATTGATGACGTGCACCCTTGAAATGTGGATCTGCAGAAGAAATTTCTGCTTAATGTCAGTAGCAGCAGTAGCTGGACTTCTGGTTTGTTTTTATTGCGTGAACACTAGGGAGTTTGTAAACGATTAAGGTTTCTCTGTTTGGCTTTGTTGCTAGACAGACTTAGAATAAAATCAGTGGTCCCTTCAGACAAACGTGTAAGACTGTGTTCTATTTTGCATTCAACCACTTCTGGGGCCATTTTACGCCCCTTGTGCTTGTCTGTCTTTCTTCTCCCTCCTAATTTCCAATTTATGTTATTTGTGTAATTGTGAAGCAGCTGTGATTTAAAAAGGATATAAAAGAAGTGGAGATAAGTAAATAATGTGGGCAGTCTGGAAATGATGGTATTTTGTCTAATACTTGATGAGGCTCAGGGGTCAAGCTTCTGCAGGGCTAACTGGAGAGTCCATGGCTGTTCCAAGGCTTCCTGGCTGCCCAGAGCTGCTTGGAGTTGGCTGAGATACCAGAAAACACCACCTGGACTGTTTCTTCCACCTCTTCCACCCATGTCTTAAGCACACTTACAGCATGAGAGGGAGGAAATTATGGAGACTGTATTTGTGAGAGAAACTGTAGACCTGCTTTTGGAGCATGGAGGAGTGGCTTCAGGTAGACCACGAACTTGAGGATTCAGAGACTCAAGAGACTTCAAGTCTTAGCATTTCCCTGATTGTCACTGCTGTTCATTTTTATCCCACTTTGACTTGTGAAGTAGATGTTTTTTTAAAGCTTGTATTTCTGTATGTGGCTGCTTTCTAGATAACCCACTTTATTATAAAAGATGGCCCATTTTGGCTGATTCAGGTAACCAGTACAATGGAAACCTCTTTGAACTGCTCACTTAAAAAATGTGCAAAGGGCTGGGCACGGTGACTCACACCTGTAATCCCAGCACTTTGGGAGGCCGAGGTGGGTGGATCACAATGTTAGGAGTTTGAGACCATCCTGAACAACATGGTGAAACTCTGTCTCTACTAAAAATACAAAAATTAGCTGGGCATGGTGGTGAGTGCCTATAATCCCAGGTACTTGGGAGGCTGAGGCAGGAGAATCGCTTGAACCCAGGAGATGGAGGTGGTAGTGAGCCCAGATCACGCCACTGCACTCCAGCCTAGGCAACAGAGTGAGACCCTGTCTCAAAAAAAACAAAAAACAAAAAACAAATGTGCAAAGTCTATTCACATAGATACTTTGGCCATCTCGTAATCAGTTGAGTAGATGAGGAGGTAACCTCAGGGTGTCCCTCAAACAGAAGGTTCTTTCTTCCCAGTTATTTGACTTTTCAGTGCTCTTGCATTCTATAATGAGAAGCCCCTAATGGAAGGCGGGGTACTGCTTTCTTCACCCCTTTACCATGGACTGGGCAACGGGGGCTTGGCAGGTCTTTTTACATCAAGTATCGTATCAGGACCTGAACCCCAAGAGAAGAGCAACAGGATTGTATTTTTTAGTCTTTAAGATGAAGTAACTTTCAAAGTATTTTGCATTTGTATTTTTGGAAGGCATTCAGAGCATGGTAAAACAAGTACCCTGCTATTACAGATGATGTCTTGCTGAAGGAAATGAGTGACTTATTTTTTTTCCTTTTTCTTATGATTTGGGAAGCAAAGGGCCAAAGAGAAATGTGGAACAATTAGCCCATGATGGATCTGGGCTAGAAGAAAACTCACCTGCCTGCCATTCGTTGCCCTGACCAACAGTCTCCACTTAAGGATCAGAGTGAAATTTAAAGGATATTCATTTTAACAGAGATCTCAAGCTTTAGGGAACTGGCCTTCCCCAGCCTGCCTTGTATATGCCCAGTCACTTTTTGGTGTGTTTTTGATGGTAGTTAATGACACAAAGCAAGCCCAGTGCCCGAGGAGTGTGTAGAGGAACGTTAATTCTAGGAGCTACCATAACTTGATTTTCTTGATTTCCTTGAGTTTAAAGTCTCAGCCACAATATTACATTACCAAAGTTATTTGCATTTGAAATATAATACCTGGGGGTTGACATTTAATTAAATTACAGTGCTACCTCCAGGCTGCAAGGAACCGGGCTGGCATGCTGTGCTGATGGTGCCAGCAGTAACTTTGTGCCCTTCTTGAATGAAATGACAATCAGACGATGATGTCCCTGAGAGGGACTGGGAGGAGGAAATGCTGATGGTCACCAAGTGCACACAGTTGGCTGATTTGCACTTAAAAATACAGAGTGGACGCGGACATGAAAGAGGTCATGGGGTGTAGAGAGGAGCACTGTTTTCCTCATGCCTTGGGGCTCCAGTCTCCGTGGTTTTTTTTGTTTTGTTGTTTTTTTAATTAAGACAGAGTTTCAGTCTTGCTGCCCAGACTGGAGTGCAGTGCCGTGTTCTCAGCTCACCACAACGTCTGCCTCCTGGGTTCAAGTGATTCTCCTGACTCAGCCTCCACAGTAGCTGAGATGACAGGCACGTGCCACCACACCTGCCTAATTTTGTATTTTTTTTTTTTGAGACGGAGTTTCGCTCTTGTTACCCAGGCTGGAGTGCAATGGCGCGATCTCGGCTCACCGCAACCTCCGCCTCCTGGGTTCAGGCAATTCTCCTGCCTCAGCCTCCTGAGTAGCTCAGATTACAGGCATGTGCCACCATGCCCAGCTACTTTTTTTTGTATTTTTAGTAGAGACGGGGTTTCACCATATTGACCAGGACGGTCTTGATCTCTTGACCTGGTGATCCACCCACCTCGGCCTCCCAAAGTGCTGGGATTACAGGCTTGAGCCACCGCACCCGGCCCTTAATTTTGTATTTTTAGTAGAGACGGGGTTTCACCATATTAGCCAGGCTGGTCTCCAACTCCTACCTCATGATCCGCACGCCTCAGGCTCCCAAAGTGCTGGGATTACAGGCATGAGCTGTTGCGCCCGGTCTCCAGTCTCCACATTTTCTAAATGTCTCTAAGGAGGAGAAATGGTGAGTGACAGCCCCTCCCTGGGCCCTCTCACAGCCTAGACCAGCCATGTACCCAGTGAGAAGAGAAACTGATTCTTTGGCCTTCAAGATAACTGTAGTAACTATGTCACCCTTTCTCCCATCCTTTTGGGAGTCCCTGGGAGTCAACAGACAGAAGAGTCTACCTGCACCCCCCTGACCACAGTCCCTTCCTTCCCTGGCACTGACTCACAAACTAGCATGGAAGCAGAAACAACCAGGGAGTGTTCATGGAGCACCAGCCTCCTCATCTCCTAGAGCATTGGTTCACAACTCGGGGAGACTTTTCCCTGCCAGGGGACATTTTACAACACTTGGGGACTTTTTGATTGTTATAACTGCAGGGTTGTGAGATGCTATTGGCATCTACCCAGGAGAGGTCAGGGATGCTGCTAAATAACTCACAATGCATGGGACAGTCCCCACAACAAAGAATAACCAGCTCAAAATGCCAGTCATGCAGCAATCAAGAAACCCTGTTCTAACGTAAGATGAGATCATGGAATTGTGGATTCCAACCACCGAGCCAACTGTCAAGATAGAAAATCATCTATAAGGCCAGGCACGGTGGCTCACGCCTGTAATCCCAGCACTTTGGGAGTCCAAGGCAGGTAGATCATGAGGTCAGGGGTTCGAGACCAGCCTGACCAACATGGTGAAACCCTGTCTCTACTAAAAATACAAAAACTAGCTGGGCGTGGTGGTGCACACCTGTAATCCTAGCTACTGTGGAGGCTGAGGCAGGAGAATCACTTGAACCCAGGAGGCAGAGGTTGCAGTGAGCTGAAATCATGCCATTGCTCTCCAGCCTGGGCAACAGACTAAAACTGTCTCAAAAAAGAGACAATCATCTATAAAATGCACAAGTCCTGTGTATCTATCAGAGGCTAGCCAGGAAAACAGACACTGCTTTGCTGTTTAGAAGGGAGCAAGTGCAATGCAGAGATTTAGTTGTCCAGGTATGGGAAAGGCTGAGCAAAAGGGAGGATAGTGAGGCCAGGCAAACATTAGCAACAGCAGGAAGCCATGGCCACTCCTTGTCCAAGGGACAGAGGAAAAAGATGGTATGGTTGATGCCTAGGGGTTATGAATTAGACCCACAGTGTGGTCTGATGGGAGTTGGAGTCACAGAGAAGAAGCGGTTACAGAGGAAAGGAAGCTTCTGAAAGTACATCAAGAGGAAGGAGGAGAAATACCCTGATTTCTCCCTTCTTTCCATCTTGTAATCTCCCATGGGTGCCACCTCAGCAGGAATCCAGCTGCCATGGGGGCCTGGAAAATAGCCTGTAGTGAAGGGGACAGGAATGAATTTGCGTGCAAACTGGCCAATGACTGGAGCCCTGCGAATTCCCTTGAGCATCAGAGCCAACAGAACTATGGCATCTTTGAGCAACCTTCACTGGAGTTCTGTGTTATGTCTGGTACTCTTCCACCATGAAACGTCCCCTTTTCTTATACCTTGGAACTCTAGCATAAAAGAATATCCTAGTGCTTGAGAAAGAAAGGGCAGACCCGATCATTCCTTCTTCATTCAGCCTTAGAACTAGCAAACATCGTGTGTTGAGTGGCCTCACGACTTAATGAAGAGTTTCGTGTCGCTGCAGAGAGTCAGGTTGAATGGAACCCATGTTAATGTGCACAGCGCACGTTGTTAGTTTTGCTATGTCTGCCATAAACTCGATCCTTCATTGTCAGGCTTCAGCTCGTTTGAGTCGCAGCGATCTTGCGTCTTGCTCTGCTTAGATGTGTTCTCTTCACGGGTCCTGCCCCTCTCGAAGCTGAAGTCAGGCTGAAAGCACAAGGTTTATGGGAGCTAGAGAGCCTGCTGCAAAGGTTTTCTTTTTCCGCGCAGTGCAATTTGTAGAATCTAGACAAAGCAAAGGAAATTAACGTAATTGTTTTCCATTTGAACTGCCCGGCAGGTCCCCAAACTTACAGGGATAAAAGTGACTGTTTTAAAAGAGTGTCTTCTTTAAGAAAGTTCCATAGCCGCTTAATTATTTTTTGCCCCACTTTTGATGATCTGCACTAATGGTGATGTGGAGGGTACAAATCAATAAAATCCCTTGATAATCTCCCCAAATCTCAACGTTGCCATTAGTCTTGACCTCCTCCCCCACCAAACCTTTTATCAGAGCTGCTAAAAAGTACCTCCACACCCCCTGGGTTCTCAATATAGTCAACTTGTTGACAGCCTGACTGATAAAATTGTCTGATTTGAGTTTTATCTCTTTTTCCCTTCTCCTGCCCACTCTCTGGGGGAGGTGCTAATGAGCAGCAAAAGAACAAAACCACAGGAAAAAGAGACTGCAGAAAAGCCAGGCTAACACACAAAATGATTAAATAGCTCCCGTACCCCTGAAACTTTACTATATAATGTCAGCTTTGTGGGATTTTTTTTTTTCTTTTTTCCCCGGAGTAAATTGAAATGACTAAAATGGGCCAGGTAGATGGGGCCTTCACAGACACTTGCTTTGAAGCCTTGAATAGCACAGCTTTTGTATGGAATTCATTTTCTGGGGAAAGATTTTTAATTGTTAATCTTTATACATAGTGTTGATATTATTCTTGATGCTAGTAGAATATCTGGGCATTACCTTAGACGACTTCAGAGCAACTGAGAATTGCGATGGTGATGCTGTCTTCATCCTACAAGGGATGATCACAAACAAGAAACCGCTTGGGGACCAGGTTAACTTTGTTTTTCCTTGTTCTGTTTCGGGTTTGTCATACATATTTGTTACCAAGAATGGAGTCATAGGCTGAGTGCAGTGGCTCATGCCTGTGATCCCAGCACTTTGAGAGGCCGAGGCAGGAGGACTGCTTGAGCCCGGGAGTTCAAGACCAGCCTGGGCAACACAGTGAGACCCTGTCTCTACAATGAATTAAAAAAAAAAAATAACCGAGTGTGGTAGCATGTGCCTGTAATCCCAGCTACTTGGGAGGCTGAAGTGGAAGGATTCCTTGAGCCCAGGAGATTGAGGCTGCAGTGACCTGTGATCGTGACACTCACTGCCCTCCAGCCTGAGTGACAGAGCGAGACCCTGTCTTAAAAAACAAAACAAAACAAAAAACAAAGAATGGAGTCACAGAAAACCGTAGAAAGAGACCTGAACATAGCTGACTGCAAACCCAGTCAATGCACCTGCCCACATTGATCCATATCCTTTATGCTTTGGGAATCTGGCAGCACTGACAATGAATAAAGCATATGTTGATAGAAGCAGTGATCTCTTCAAATTCTCACTTGCATTATTCTTCGAGACCTGTAAAAATACCCATTTGGGTCGGTGCCTGCTAAAGATGACCAATCGTCTTCCCATTGTGCCAGAACGCGTCCCTAAATGAATGGAGTCTCTGATAAAGTGTGCATAGGCGAGATCGGGTGAATGAATGGAGAAAAATGAATTGACATCTGGTGTGATCCTTGTGAGGGAGCCAGAGACTCTTTCCCTTTGGTCTATACTCTCCACTGAGGAATGAAGTTTCTTTTCTAAAAGAGAAAAGCAGGTCATTTTCTGATTTTCCTCTCAGTGTTTTCTTTAGTCACTTTTATTTCTGTTTGCCAGATATCATTTGAAAGCAATTTCATAAACATCAAAGTGGCTATGAAATTCAGTATTTGTATCTGGCAGGTGGCTTATAAAATCAAACTCAGGAACCACCTGCATTTGAGGAATGAGGATGATGTATCAAGGTTTGAGCAGAGAAGCAGAACCATCATGAGTGGTTAGAATAACAGATTTGTTGTAGAGGGTAGATCTTCCATGATTGTGGGACCTGGAAGATTGGTCCATGCAGGCTGCTGCTACTGCATCTAGTGTTGAAACTAAAGTAGCCATTGGTGAGGCAGCAGTTGGAGAGAAATGCTGAAAATGTACAGGGTGAAGATGAACTGGAAACCCACAGAGATCACTGAATCTGTGAGCAAAAACTAGAATCCCCATCTGTCTCTGACCATTTCTGACCTCAGTGACATGCTGACCTGAAAGAGAAGCTGGCAGGCATCCTGTTTCAAGGAGCTGCGTGTGCATCCGGCCCAGTACTGAGAAGCTTAAGGAGCAGATCTAGCAGGAAGAGCTTTGAGTCCGGTGCATATTACCCTGGGGGAGCTAGGCGATCCCCAGCAACATGTATGAGCTGTCACCATGTCTGTTGCCCAACCAGATGCACCAACCTTTAGAGCATTAAAAAAAAAAAAAAAAAAAAAAAAAAAAAGGAATGGCTGCTGCTTCATTTTACCTTCTAAATCTTGCATAGAATGTCACATATGGGCAACACTCATTCCAGACCCTGCAGAGAAGGGGATGATGGGAAACCTGCTAAGACCTGCCTACTAAGACCTGCCTTAGCTAAGGTGACGCTGTACCAAGCCATGGGATGAGATGGCTCCAAAGGGAATGTCTATTGGGATGCATGCATGTCATGGAAACATCACACTTTGGAGAAAGGTACCTTTTCAGGAACCTTATTTTTTGGCGAATAGCAAGATGTCATTGTTCGGTGATAGCAGTGTTCTCAAATGTCCAGTGATCACGTATAAATCTGTGTTTCAAACCAGGTTATATTTGAGAGTGAGAGAGAGCTATGTTTGACGTTTCTTTATTAAAAGTTATTTTATTGTAACTGTATGATTTCACTTTTTTGAGATACCTAGAGTAGTCATATTCATAGAAAGCCTGATGGCGGTCGCCAAGGACTGAGGAGAGGGAAAATGAAGAGTTCTTGTTTAAGGGGTACAGAGTTTCAGTTTTGCAAGATGAAAAAAGTTTTGTACGTGGGTGATGATGCTGCACAACCAGGCCAACATGCTTCATGCTCCTGAATTTATACCTAAACGTGGTTAAAATAGTAAACTTTATGTGTCTTTCCTCACATTTAAAATAAAATCTGTATATAGTTTTCAAGTTTTCTGTTGTATTAGTCATTCTATAAATGGTTCTACTAAAAATTAATTTAAAAAATATTCCTCCTGAAAAATAAAATAGTACATATCAGTGAATATCGCAACAAACTAAGAACAACTTTTTTTTTCACACATTACTATGTAGATATTTTTTTAAAAATGCACAGAATAAATCATTCTTAGTTCATATTCACATAGTGTAATAAGTTTCTTAGCACGTTTCTCATAAAGCATCACTAGTATTCTTTAGAAAGTGTTTTTTCAATTTTATTTATAATATTTCATAAAATTTCCTACAGTTTTCAAAGTTTCATATTTTGGTTGAAACTCTGAGCTCATTTAAATTGATGAATCTTTGCAAGCCAGCATACTTGTAAGTGGGAAGTTATTTTCTCTAAAAATGCTAGAATATCAGGCAAACTCAGAGATAATTCTATAAATGGAATATATCCGCAGTTTTGTTTTTTTTATATTGTACTATGTAAATATTTCAGCCAAATTTTTAATTAATTATTTATTTATTTACTTTTTGAGACAGAGTCTTGCTCTGTCACCCAGGCTGGAGTGCAGTGGTGCGATCTCTGCTCACTGCAACCTCTGTCCCCCAGATTCAGATAATTCTCCTGCCTCAGCCTTCCCAGTAGCTGAGACTACAGGCACGAGCCACCACACCTGGCTAATTTTTGTATTTTTAGTAGAGACAAGGTTTCTGCATGTTAGCCAGGATGGTCTCAGTCTCCTAACCTCATGATCCACCTGCCTTAGCCTCCCAAAGTGCTGGGATTACAGGCATGAGCCACCGTGCCCAGCCCAGCCAAAATATTTTTGCAGATACTATCTTATTTTGTAGATACTGTCATTCAGGGAAACTTTTTGTGATATAAAATTTATGAGATAAAACTCAGAAAATTGTTCATCTCTTCATAATTCTTTTGAATATTTTACCAAGTTGAGATGCTACAAAATCATAGGCTTTCTCAATTTTAGTTTATTCTAGTAAAAATATGGATTTATATAATTTTTAAAGAGTAGCTTCATTAAAATATTCTTTAGCAATTTGAGATATTCCAAGGCCTAGCTCTCCAAACCCTGGGCCATGGACTGGTAATGAATGGTCCTTGGCCTATTACGAACTGGGTTGCATAGCAGGAAGTGGTGGCGGGGACAGAGAACCAAAGCCTGAACTCCATCTCCTGTCAGATCAGCGGTGGCATTAGATTCTTATAGGAGCACAAACCCTATTGTGAACTGCACATGCGAGGGGTGTAGATTGCATGCTCCTTGTGAGAATCTAGCTAATGTCTGATGATCTGAGGTAGAATAGTTTCATACTGAAACCATCCCTCACCTCCCAATTCATGGAAAAATTGTCTTCCGTGAAACTGGTCCCTGGTGCCAAAAGAATTGGGACCACTGTTACCAGACGTAGTTAAAGAATTTCAGAACAAAATCTTGTACATTATTTGAACTCTCGTCACTAATATGCTTAAATATCCTTCTTGTTTTGGTGGCATGTATTTTAATGTGTTCCTGTATACAAATTTTTCAAATAATTGCCATTCACTGAATTCTTCAGTTGTAGTTTTTTAGTATTCATTTGTTGAGTAATCAATTCAAGCTTTCTAACTAATTTTGAACAAAATGCAATTAAAATTTAGAGGACTTATTTATTTACATAATTAATATTATAAAACACTTAGGTTGACTATACGGTAGTCAACACAGTTCTATATCTAATCCCCAGTGATAGGAAAAAGTTAATGATGAACAAAGAAAATTCATAGAGCTATATTGAAGTCTTTTTTTCAAAAATTAATTTTATATCAGCTTAGTCACAGATTTTTTGTACTTCAATTAGTGTAATTTGGGGGTATATAAAAATATAAATTTTAACATCTGTTTTCACTGAAACCTAAAATGAGTAAAATTAATTTAGAAAACCAGTCATTTGATCTAAATGAAAAGTCATGGTTGACAGAGGGATATGCATTTTTACCTCTGCAGCTTTGAGTTAAATCATCATTTTTTGGGTGTGCCATCTCAGAATAACTATTAAGTTTTTTAGTAGAAGAGAATCATTCTTTAATAGATTTATGTCTTTTGCTTTTCTTGTAGTCTGTTATCTTTATGATTTCTCCATGGTGTATAGTAAATAACAGCATACACTTTGTGCAAGTTCCATGCTCTTATTAACTTTCTTGAGAAGTAAAAATTCAGAACTTAAATTTTCTTTAAATGTTTATTTTTATGGCTTTTAGCTCATTGCTGCATAAATAATTTATTATGCAGTAAAAAAGCATTACTTAACATTAAAATAAGTAAACTGCTTTAGATCCTTACCATACACTAAAGGACAAAACACAATATTGAGCGTACACAGACTTCTTTCTATATGATCCACGACAGGAATGCTGTAATTTCCCACTTCTCCTGCTGAGCCCCCCACCTTAATGCAGCTTACAGGCATGGATCATGTCACAAGAAACCAGCAAAGGCAATGACAAATATTTCTCTCACCACCACCATAGACCACAGGAGCTAGCTTTTCCGAAATGCATGTTTTATCAGTGAGTGCCCTGCAAGCTGACCTTTAAAGAGAGGCGTGAGTTGCCCTTGGAAAGGGTCTAGAAAAGAGATACGGGCTAACACTGGTCGTTTTTCAGATTTAACTGTGTGTTAATGTGTGAATTCTGTCATCTATAACTAGACAAATACCATAGCAGAAGCTGGAAGCCTGAAGTTAGGTCTATTAGATCCATTCCGGATTTTAAAAATGTAACTATGACTGATAATACTTCATTAGTAAGAGAGAAATCCAGGACAAATCCTAAAGCATATGAAACACCAGGATCACAGGAGTGGTCTGGAATTGTTCTGGACAAATGCAGACATATGGCCACCCTAGTCAAAGGCAGCATGTTTTTTCTGTTTGTATGTTTATTTCATTGTTTCTTTAAAGAACCTGAAGCAGATTTTTTGAACTCTGATCCTTCTCTGTTGGCCAACAGATGATTCCAAGGATCATTAGGCTTTGGTGAAACCTTCAGAAGGTAGCACCCTTTGGAGTATTCTTTTCTCAGTAACAAAGCCTGGGTGTTGATAGTGAGTATTGAAATTCAGAGTCAGCCTTCCTTGCCTTTCTTGTGAGAGATAATCCCATTTGGTTTGATATTATTAAACTTGAGGTTATTCTGAATATTACTTAGTCTAGAAAACTGTACATGTTTTTTTATACTGGCTGAATTGGTAGAGATGCTTACTAAATAGAATGAGTTTCATTCAGAGTTAGAGTAATTTCAAAATTATAGCATTTGCTACAAATAAAAACACACCAAAGCCTGAAAACTCCAAGTAGGGCTCACATTTTTAACAAATCTGCAGGCACTTACAACAAAAAAGTGACTTTATTCTGCTGGTCTATTTTACAAATTGTTATCCATTCCAAATATGTTGAGCACTCTCCAGTCTATCTTTCCAAAACGTGTGTCTTAAACACCTCAGTCCTTCTCTGAAGAAAGCCTCTTCTCTTGCAATTTAAGCCTAAATGATGCCTGCTTACTGAAATGTTTTGGCTTAAAAAAAATCTTGTTTGGTTTTATTTTGAACATAATGTCCCATTTGCATTTTCTCATTGTAGCCTGTCACTTACTATTTCAGAAACTTTTCTTGAGGAGTTCGGAATGGCTTTTTTTTCACCCCGAACATCATTGGTTTATGTGTATGAGCTGCTATGAAGTGCTGTGATTGCTTAAAAAACACTACAGTTACTTTAAAAAGATGACTTTGATTGTGTGTTTTTTGTTCCCATCACAATAACACTTTGCAGGTGATTATTAAATTAGAGATTTTCTTTGTTTTTCTAACAAAAAAAAACACCCTTTTTATGTCAGTGCCAATTGAATAGTAATTTTTCACGTTTTACAAAAGATTTTTCTGTTCTACCTCCACGCCCCTCCCCCAGATAAAGAAGGGCTTTGACATTCTATGACAGGGTGGGTTTTTTGCATACACAGTGCTTTTGACTTTTCTTTTAAAAAAATCTGTTGACTCTATTGAAATGTGACAGGACAATATTTAACCTGAATAGAGGCATGTTGACTCCTCTTATTAAAACTGACAGTTAAGGACGTTTCTCTCTTTATTCCTTCTGATACACGCAGACAAGTCTTCACTGCTAACTAGTATACAAAATCAAAAACAAAAAAATACAGAGCGAAGAGATGACTACCTTATAAACAATATATGAATGACAATCGCAAGTTTAATCTAGCAAAGAAACCTTTTTTTATCCTTTAAGAAAATTAAAGCCCTTTCAAATTAGTTTGACATATGAAGATAGACTGACATCACTGATTTTCAAGTATTCACTCTTCCTCCTTGGCTGCCTTTCCTCTGGAAGATACGGAATGTTCCGCTAAGCCCTGGACAGGACCACAGCGACACCTATGGAGAGAGCCCAGGGTCTCGTTTGAGGCTGTGTAGAGCATGAAGCTCTTACTCCTTAGAATTCCCTCGTCTTATTTGCACTCTTGAGACAAAAATGGTGGCCATGGATGTTGTTCCCCAGCTCTATACTGGCACTTGGTCTCTTTGTTTGAAAAATGGCCGGAAATATCACGCTTTCAAGTTCTTTCCGTCCTGTTGGACCAATAAAGGGCCTCATTAACATAAATGAGGCTTAAGTTCTTTTCAGTCGCACATGAGTGGGCCTCTTGGGAAGAGCACAATTGGGAGCCTGATGCCAACTCTCCAAGATAGACGGGAGCCATATGGAACTTAGATGTCCTGGGTACTCGTCCACTCTCCTCAGCTTCCATGAGCCAAACCTCTTCAAAGGAGTGGTCTGATTCCTTATGCACAATGCGCTGGATGCATATATGACGTAGGTGAACTCTCCACGGGGATAGAGGATGTTTTTTCTTCTTCTTTTTTTTTTTTTTTGGTGAGGGGAGGGTATTCAAGGGTTGATGATTGAGTGGTTTTATTGTAACTGAAGTTGAGCCATAAAAAAAAACCATGAATGATGCCACTGTCTGATACGGTGCAGGCAAAGCTATCTCTTCTTCTCATTTCCGTATTCTCTCCTCTGCATTTGTCACCAAGTAAGGTTCTATCAAGTGCTCATCAGGTTTTTCAACACATTGATTGTGGAGAGGCAGAAAAGTCGCCACTTGTTCTGTGGCGGCCTTCTCTGTTAACCACGCAGAAGAGTCCACCTTCTGTGCCTGGATATTGATGTGTCCAGTTTGTCTGCAGAAATTACGCTGTTTGTCTGGTTGTCCTGAAATGGCTTCCATACCATTCTTAGGAGAGTTAATCCCATTTGGTTTGATATGATCAAACTTGAGGTTATTCTGAATATTATTTAGTCCAGTTAGCTGTACATATTTTTCATACTGACTTAATTGGTAGAGACGGTTACTGAGGCAGCCTGTAGAGTATACCATGGAAGCAAGTCTAGATTCTTCTTCCTTGTGAAGAAGGACCCTCCCCGCCCCCAGTACCTCTGGGACCTAACAAAGCTGGAACAGAGGAGACCACCCTCGGGTCTTTAGGTCTAAGGGGTGTCAGAAGACATTAAAAACTGGTGTGTCATGGTTCTGGTTTCTGTTCTTGGTGTATGTCAAGACTGCAAGAGAGGTTGGCAAGGATGCCATGGTGTTTCAGTTTGGGTTTCCCCAATAGTAGACCTCAAAGCAAGGATTTGATGCAAGTCATTTACCTGGGAAATGGCCCAGGTGTTTTTTGTTTGTTTGTTTGTCTGTTTTTGTTTTGTTTTTGTTTTTTTTTTAGATGGAATCTCATTTTGTTGTCCAGGCTGGAGTGCAGTGGTGCAATCTCAGCTCACTGCAACCTCTGCTGCCCAGGTTCAAATAATTCTCCAGACTCAGCCTCCGAAGTAGCTGGGATTACAGGCATGCACTACCACCCCTAGCCAATTTTTGTATTTTTTTTTTTTTTAGGAGAGACAGGGTTTGATCATATTGGCCAGGCTGATCTCAAACTCCTGACCTCAAATGATCCACCCACCTCGGCCTCCCGAAGTGCTGGGATAATAGACGTGAGCTACCACGCCTGGCTGGCCCAGGTGTGTTGTAAGACAGGTAGCAGGGATGGAAGGCAACCAGCAGTGGGTAAGGTGAAGTGGGCTGTCAGCATGAGCAACTGGAATTCCTTCCTCTTGGGGACCCTGACAGAGACTGGGCAGACCACCCTTTAGAATGAGGCTGTTGAGAGACAAGAAAGCTGCTAGTGAGTTTTTTGTTTTTTTGAGATGGCATCTTGCTCTGCCACCTGGGCTGGAGTGCAGTGGCCTGATCTCAGCTCACTGCAACCTCTGCTTCCTGGGTTCAGCAATTCTCCTGCCTCAGCCTCCTGAGTAGCTGGGACTACAGTTGTGCACCACTACACCCAGCTAATTGTCTTGTATTTTTGGTAGAGATGGGGTTTCACCACGTCGGTCAGGCTGGTCTCGAACTCCTGACCTCGGGATCCACCCGCCTTGGCCTCTCAAAGTGCTGGGATGACAAGCATGAGCCACCACACCTGGCCAATAACTGTTTATCTCTAAGTCCTCACCCTTATTCATTGATGGTCCTTCCCAGAACTTCAGACCTACCATCATCCGTGGCTGAGCACACTGCCTCAGCTAGGGTGAGAAGGAGGGCCGTGTGGATGGGAACTCTGCTGGTTACTTCTGAGTGCCACAGGGATAGAGCAAAAGCACCAATAGCTCCTGGTATACATGATTTTCACGGTTCAGGGAATTAGGTGCAGTTACAGTTTGTGTGTGTGTGTGTGTGTGTGTGTGTGTGTGTGTGTGTGGTTATTCTTAGCATCACGGTAAAGTATTATGTGCATGTGAGGATGGTGTTACTACTACAATTCTCGAGCAGAGGAAGGGGACTCTTGTTAGATACGGACAGAAAATTCTCACGAACTGTAGCAAGGGGTTACAGATTCGCAGTTCCTCAGCTGGGCTATTTTAGCTCTAACGGAATGCAAAAGCCAAGGCGATTAAGAATCGAACAACATGGCTGCCAGTATGTCACAAGAGTTATCGTACAGGAGACTGAGTTGTGGGCTACACATTACAGTTTCTCCTTATGTCAGCTACCGTTAGCCCCAGAACAGCAAACAGCACTGTCTGATAGAACTTTCTAGAAAGATGGGACCCTTCCCTATCTGGGCTGTCTGATAAAGTAGTTGCTAGTTACATGTGGCTATTGTGTTTATATTTGTTAGCATCAGTTGCCATAAGAAAATACAGAAATTTATTTTCTCAAGTTCTGGAGGCTGGAAGTCTGAGGTCAAGCTGTCAGAAGGGTTGCTTTCATTCTGAGGCCTCTCTCCTGGGCTTGCTCACAGGCATCTCTCTCTGGCTTACATGGTCTTTCCTCTGTGTACATCCCTGGTCTCTTTCTCTCTCTCTCTTTTTCTTTCTCTCTCTGTCCAAATCTCCTTTTCTTAAAAGAACATCAGTCAGATTGGACTAAAGTCCATCCTAAGGACCCCATTTTAACTTAATTACCTCTTTAAAGATCTGGTCTCCAAATACAGTCACATTTTGAGATGCTGGGAGTTACAATTTCAACACATGAATTATGGGGTGGGGCACAATTTGGCTCATAAAAGGGATCGAGGAATTTAATTTTTAATTAAATTCAAATAGCCACATGTAGCTAGTGGCTACTGTATTACACAGTGTAGCCCTGAAAGATTAACCCATTAGCTTTTCTGTCATGAGTCTAGAAAAGTCCATAGCAAGGGGGTTTCTCCTTGACCACCAAAGAAGAGTTGTTCAACTGGAACCCCAGGCAGAGTTGTGTCCTAGAAGTTGTTCGCATCAGAAAGAGCTATAACTCTTTGGGAAACTGACATTCAAGACTAGAGAAGACAGAAAAGCAGATCCCTGAGGTTGAAGGTAAAGAGTAGAACCATTAACCAGAGATAGAGTCAGATACCTAGAAATGGGATGGGATCGGTAGAAAACCTGGAAAAATGCATAGTGAGTCCTGGATACTTGCTACAACTCTGATTAAAACTGGTCTCATCTTATTCCTGAGTTGTCACAGTCCTTGATGGTAGAAGAAAAATTGAGACTTGTCACCTCAAGGTAACTCCATCTCTTCTAGTTTAAAACAGTCTCTAGGTTAGATTCTGGTTAGGGTGAAATGTTGGGTTAATGAAAGATTTGAACACCCTTTCATGGAGGATTGTTTCTCTGCTCTTGAACCATCTAATCCCACTATACTCTGTGACTCCAGTAACCTCTGGATGCAGGTGAAGAATAGTTCTTCTCAATGGTAACTCAGTGGAGAGGGTCCCCAGTGTGCCTGCTGTCTCTGGGGGTTCCTCTTTGGCTATGGCTTGGGTGGCAGGCCCTACCTGTGCAGTTCTGCTGCCCGCTAGGATTCAGTTGGATCTGGCTGGTCTTTTCAGGATCTGTGTTGGCCTGGTCATGGCTTCTGGTCCCCTCTCTGGATAGAATCTTCTTTTCCTCCAGCTCTGTCACGGACTCCACGTCCACCCCTATGGGGGCCCCTAGTCCTCTTGGATGGCCTGTATTGTCACACAGGCTGTGAGAAGGGGGCTGCTACCTCTAGTCCCATATTTTGCAACAGGGAGTGATTTTGCCTTCTCGCCAGGGAATGTTAGTAATGTTTGAAGACTTTGATGGTCCCAACTAGAGGGGCGTGTGCTAGTGTGCTACTGGAATCTGATGGATAGAGGCCCAGGATGCAGGTAAAGTTTACTTATTTGTCCCCCTAAATCCCCAGTGTTGGAGGTAGAGCCTGGTGGGAGGTAGGTTCCTCATGGCTTGGGTGCTGTTCTCGTGATAGTGAGTTCTCGTGAGGTCTGGTTGTTTAAAAGCATGGCGCCTCCTCCTTCCTCGTGCTCCTGCTGTTGCGTGTGACAGGCCAGCTCCTGCTTTGCCTTCTGCCATGAGTAAAAGCTCTGTGAGGTGTCCTCAGAAGCTGAGGAGATGCCAGTTCCGTGCCTATATAGCCTTCAGAATTGTGAGCCAGTCTAACCTCTTTCCTTTATAAATTGCAAATTCTCAAGTATTTCTTTTTGGTGATGCAAGAATGCGCTCCTACAGATAGCTTTAAACATTCTGCATTGCGTAGGACAAACCCCCAGTGCATAAGACAACCCCCATGGCAAAGGCGTGTCTGACCCAAAATGCCATATTGCTGAAATTGTAAAGCTCCATCCAGTCCATTCTTGTAGATACCCCCTTAAACCACTTCCAGACAGGGCTTTGGCAGCAGTATGTCCTCTGGGTGCCATGCTTAAGTTGAGTACTATTTCAGGAGGCTCGCATTTTGTTGCACGTTTACCCTGACAATTTTAGAGCAAGCCCCACTATGCTGGAAGGAACTATACACTTATGTGAGAGTTTCTATCACCCCTCGCCCCTAGACTTTCTTTAGAGTTTTAACCCCAAAGGATAAGCTAAGACATTTGCAACTGATCTGTTACCTCCTTCCCCTCATCATTGGTCTACATGTGTTCTGCCCCACGGCTAATCGTTTGGGTGCCCCCAAGCCTGATTCTGTCACAAGGAGCTTTTACCTATTTACCTTCCCCTTGAATCAACGAACGCTGTTTATTTAATGGGTGGTGACAGGAATCCATATAAGGGCAAAAATTAAATGGTTTAACGTTCTCCAAATGCCCCTTTCCCCATCATGCTGTGACTTAATGGGGTGACCACAGAGTTGGTTGGTGAGCATATGGGACCAGGTGTGTCAGGCTGGCATAGAGGTATGGTCCCTGGGTTGATGTCCTGTTCTGTAACTTGAATCACTCATGGTTTGAAGGGGAAAGCAGTGTCCATTCCCTACTTCTAAGTGGCCTACATAATGTCCTTAATGTTGTTCTAAATAGCTGTTGAGTGGAGAGAATTAGCGGGGGTCAAAAGGGAGACTTAGGTAGCTCCTCAATGCTTCTCCATTTTGTTCTCTTATCCCAGGCCCTAAGCAGTCTGTATTCCACCCCGTTTCCTGATCCCTCCCCCAGCCTCCACACACACACACTCTCTCTCTCTCTCTCTCTCTCTCTCTCTCTCTCACTTCTTTCTCTCTCTCTCTCTCTCTCTCTCTCTCTCTCACACACACACACACACACACACACACAGGCTCTGTTGGAGGTAGTGACGACAAGACCCCTTTGTCCTGGGTGTTCTCAGTTGCCTGCTTCGCCTGTCCCACTGATGTCCACTGTTGGCTCCAAACATATCACCTCCTGGGCTATCCTGCTTTTCCTTTGGCCTGGGATGCAGAGAAACTGTCACCCACCAGGCCCCAGCTCGTGTCTCCCTCCTGGCCACCGTGAGGAAACAGGGCCCTTTGTGGCCAGGACTTGGCAAAGCAGGGTGCATTTGAAATCAGACTGGGCCAAGAAATGCAGGGCTAGTTTTCTTTTTATATATAAAAGCCTTTTTAAAAATCTTTAAATTTGTTCTTCAAGAAGAAATAAACCTTTATTAGACCCTATGTATTGCTGTAAATTTGATTGACCAGATGTTTGTCAGATTTAATATACGCCAGTTAAAAAGTTGCTTTCTACAGCTCGGTTGAGGCCCTTTCTGGTGAGGAAGGAGCCAGTTTATAGGAAACAATGAAATCATTTTTTACACCTTACAGATGCTCTAATCCCATTACAGACTGAGGTGTTTAAAATTCTTGGTGTTTTCTTGCTTTACTTTTATGGCATGAGTTATTTTGGAGGGAGAAAGCCTGGGCAAGGAAATATTTCAATGAGGCATCCCCCAAGGGGTCTTGGTGAGGGGTAGGGTGGAGGAGGGATACCTGGAATGGCTGAGTGTCGTTAAACACTCTCAGAGTTGTGCTTTTAAGAATTCTTTCTGTTTGGTTTGCTTTCCAACCACAGCTACTGGCTAAAGCTGAAAGACTGCTAGAACTTTGATTAATGATGCCAACGTCTTGAGCCAAAACCGAGGAAGTTCCTAGGCAGAGGAATTTGGGGCTAGTCTCTCTCCAGTACCATTAAACAGAGTGCGGCTTCCATAATCCCCTAAAGTTCTCTCCTGACAGCAGGCCATTCGTGTGTTTCTCAGAAGGGTGGCAGACTCAGATGCCTACCAGGGCTGGGCAAATAGTAAAAGTGACCAAGTTAGGCCAGACAGCCCACTGTGGCAAACTAGGCACCCCAAGTCTCACCAAAGGAACAGTTGGATTCTCAGTGGATCCCAATGAATCCCAGTGAGGACACCTAGTTGCCCCATGGAGGTGTGAGCTTTGTTGGCAAACAAAATTCATCTGTGGGTGTTTTCTGCCTGATGACCACAGGTTTGCAAATCTTGTTCTAGGAAAATGTGTATACACAGAAATAAGTCACGTATATGTTAGTAGTCTCCAAATTAGAATTGCTGAGAAGAGGAAAGGTTTTCAATTTTGGCAACTCACACAGGCGTTGTCAGCCTTTTATTTGGTAATGTGCGGGCATTAAACAGACACAGTTACTCTTTATTATCACCAGCCCATTTCGTAAAAGAAAGGACGTTTCAATATTCTCCACTTACCCTTATTCACATCTCCCCGAACAAAAGAATAGGAAGGAGACTGCCTCAGACTTGAGGTCAGCTTTTTAAAATGAATCATTATACTTTTATGAAAAAAGTCATTGAATTATCTTTTCTTTTCAAATTTTGCAGTGAACACCTTATCAGAGACCCAAGGTGATCTACTATACCCCAAAGCTACCTCACCTATTGATAAATAGTATATATTGTTTTCTTCAACACTTAAATAATCAGAGGGTTCTTGGGTTTTATCCTCTTCCTCGTCCTTCTTGCTGCTGGTAGCTTTTGACCCCTAGAAGCAGAGATCATTAGAGTTGGAAGAATTTTAAAGATCATTTAATTCAGCCAGTTTATCTTACATTTGAAGAAATTGTTTCATGGGTCATATAGCTCATTGGCTTAATAATAAGGCCTGTCATTATTTACATCACACGTGAGATAAATATGTTTCTTTTAATTACAAAAATGATACAAGCAAAACAAAGTAACTATTGCCCCAGTCCTGTTTTCATGTGGTGACCACTATGAACATTTTGGTGTATACCCTTCTCATTTTTTTTTCTGATTGTATTTTGTTTGGGATTCTCCTGGATGTGCCGTTTTATAATCTGTGTTTTCATGTCAACAATATGTTGTGAACATTTTCCTGTACTCAGTAATCTTCAAGAACACATTTCAATGGCAGAGCAGCATTAAATTTTATGGTGTAATTTAATGTTTATGGTCATACATTCATATTATTTCTCACTTTGAATTTTCTGAACACTGCTAGAATCAATATCATTATAGCTGAAGAATCTACCTTCAGAATATCTTATTTTTCTTATGCCTTTTTTTTTAAATATTCCCCTAGATCCCTACCAAACTCTCTACACATAAATACAAGTTTGGTTCACCTGTATTCCTAGCCTTAACCATTTGTAGTGTTCAGAGAATCAATAGTGAAAGATCAGTCCGTGGCCAATGGGGTTGTGTTTCTTATAGTGGATATTGTTAGGTAATCTGTCTGAAGTAGCACTGAGCCACTTTGGTAAAATGGATGGCAAGTACAGGTACCATTAATGGAAAGAAGAACATTTGCACTATGTCACAGGGCCTTAGCATTTAGCTTGAAGACCACACACTTATTAGGAAGTCATGCGAAAGTCAATGGACTCAACACTGAGATGATCGGAAATATGAGGAAAAGGTTTGGAATTGACCATCCAATTCTATCTGTCTGCTTGGAGAAGCTCATATCTTCCTGTATTATTTAAATAGATACTAAAAATTATAAACTGTACCTTTTCCAGAGAGATTTGGGATCTCTGTTACATTCAGTTTGCACAGAAATATGGCACGTGTGTGTGTGTGTGTGTGTGTGTGTGTGTGCTGTTCTTACCAATATCATTGGAGGCAGTTTCATTAAATGTGTCATGGTTTATATCCCCACTCAGAATCTTCTCTCAAAATAGCTCACCTTTACAATTTAGTTCTCCCTTAAAAAAATACACTTTTTTAAAGATTTGGGCATATCTAATTTTAATACCAGTGTATTTCATAGAGTACACTGCCTACTGTATTTTGAACTATCTCCTCTGAATGGGAGATGAGAGAAAAGAACTTCTGCATTTGAAAGAAGTTTAATTTTGCTGCCTAGAAATCAGAGCCAAGAGTGAGAAGATTTCCTGGTTCATAAAGTCAAGGTTAATTTTAGGAAAATAGTGCTGGCGTCTCAGATGGCTTGAAATTGAATTCTGACAGTTGGAAGCTGTTTAATGCACTCTTCGTTTTTTACAAGTCCAAATGAGCGATGTTCAAGGCATCGTCAGCCAATCGAGTACCGTATCACCCTCCTTGGCGTCTTCGAATCTGTCCAGAACGAGAGTGCTTACTTACCGTCTGCTGCTCCATTAGGATGTAGGTTTCATGAAGGCAGGGGCCTTGTTCATTTTGCTGACAGCTATAGGCCCAGTACCCAGTTGAGCAGGAAGCATATAGGAAGTACTTACTAGCTACTGAATGAGCAGATGGATGAATAATGTTTTTTGGTTGGTTGATTGATTGATTGATTGATTTGGAGACAGGATCTCTCTCTGTTGCCCAGACTGCAGTACACAGGCACAATCACAGCTTATTACAGCCTCTACCTCAGTCTCCCGAGTAGCCGGGACTATAGGCATGCATCACCACATCTGGCTAGTTTTTGTAATTTTTGTAGAAACAGAGTTTTGCCATTTTTTTTTTCCAGGCTGGTCTCGAACAGCTGGGCTCAAGTGATCTGCCTGCCTCAGCATCCCAAAGTGCTGGGATAACAGGTGTGAGCCATCGTACCTGGCCCACTAGTGGTTTTTTTTTTTTATACCTGCTAATAATAATTTCCCTTAGGCATGAACAGATTCCAGAGTTGAGATATTGTTCTCATGGAGACAGGGTCTATAGCAGGAGAACCAGACTTCACTTCCTTGCCTGCATCTTTAGGACTGATGAAGAGTAGATGGTGCATGAGTGGGCATACCAATGAGGAAGAGGGCTTGTGTGAGCTTCACGGTCCAGTTAGGATTTCTGTTTATCACAGATTGAGATCCTAGCTCACTGATGCAGATAAATGATCAGCAAATCCAAGACTGGGTAATCAAGAATGGACACAGGGCCAGGCAGGATGATATAAGAAAATATGGAGGAATAGGCCAGGCATGGTGGCTCACACCTGTAATCCTAGCACTTTGGGAGGCCAAGGAGGGTGGATCACCTGAAGTCGGAAGTTCGAGACCAGCCTGACCAACATGAGAAACATCATCTCTACCAAAGATACAAAATTAGCTGGACATCATGGTATATGCCTACAGTCCCAGATACTCAGGAGGCCGAGGCAGGAGAATCGCTTGCGCCTGGGGGGTGGAGGTTGCGGTGAGCCCAAATCATGCAATTGCACTCCAGCCTAGGCCACGAGAACAAAACTCCATCTCAAAAAAAAAAAAAAAAAAAAAAAAAAGAAAAGAAAAAGAAAATATGGAAGAATAAAAACTGTGGTGAACAGGGAACACAGACCCTGCCCAGAAGCATTCAAATTCAGTTTCTTTTTGTTTTTTGAGATGGAGTCTCACTCTTTTCCCCAGGCTGGAGTACAGCAGCATGATCTTGGCTCACTGCAACCTCTGCCTCCCAGATTCAAGTGATTCTCCTGCCTCAGTCTCCTGAGTAGCTGGGACTACAGGCACCCATCACCACACCCAGCTAATTTTTGTATTTTTAGTAGAGATGGGGTTTCACTGTGTTGGCCAGGCTGGTCTCAAACTCCTGACCTCTGCCCACCTTGGCCTCCCAAAGTGCTGGGATTACAGGTGTGAGCCACCAAGCCTGGCCTCAAATTCAAGTTTTAAAAATATCATGAAGCCAAATAAAACACATCTGTCAGCCACACGTGGCCCCTTGGTTGTCACTCTACAATTGTGGGATATATCCAGTGCCTTATTTTGCTGATGAAAAAGTTAAGGATATTAACTTGGAAGGCCAACAGATACTCTGTTCTTTTCTGAGCAAGGAGAACAAAAGAACCTTATACCCTAGGTTTCCTAGACGTCCTCATGCTGTTTGCAGTATTAGTAATTATTAATAAATGTTTGTTTTAAGACATGGCTCACTGTAGAAATTTTGGAAAAAAATGGAAAAGTATGAGAGAAAACAAAATTATATTTCTGTCACGCAGGTATAACACTTTTTTTTTTTTTTTTTTTTTTTTTTTGTTTTGTTTTGTTTTGTTTTTTGAGATGGAATCTTGCTCTGTCACCCAGGCTGGAGTGCAGTGGCATGATCTTGGCTCACTGCTACCTCTGCCTCCTGAGTTCAAGTGATTCTTTTGCCTCAGCCTCCCGAGTAGCTGGGACTACAGGCACACACTACCACATCCAGCTAATTTTTTGTATTTTTAGTAGAGATGGGGTTTCACCATGTTAACCAGGATGGTCTCAATCTCCTGACCACATGATCTGCCCACCTCAGCCTCCGGAAGTGCTGGCATTACAGGCGTGAGCCACTGCACCTGGCCATAACCCTTTTTTATAGTGGCTATGGGTAGCAGTCTCTTAGAGTTTTGCCCGTGTATCCATATAGTCACATGAACATCACAGAATTATACAAGGTTGAGGCCATGCCATACAGTTTGTTTTGTTTAATTCAACAGTATCGTCTATTTTCCTGTGTCGATAAAGGCTGCTTTAAAAATATGATTTAAAAGGGCTAAGTGACATTTTATAATACTAATGGACCAAATTTTATGTCACCATTTAATAGTTAACCATGGAAATGGACATTTAGGTTCTACCTAATTTTTTCTCGCTTTTAAATGTTAGTGACATAAGACTCTTTATACATACATTTATAGGTAATTTTTATGTTTAGGATCAATTCCCAAACACTAAAATATGTGGTCAAAGAGTATAGATATTTTTAAGAGTGTTGATAAATATTGCCAGAGTGTCACTCTGAAAGGCTGTTCCAATTGTGTACTCCTGAAGCCCACGTCCGCAACTCTTTTTCCATACTAGAGGTTATCATTAAATAATGCAACATGAAATTTTGCCACTGTGTTAAAAAGAAATTGTTATAATTTTGCCTTATTTTCTTTTTCATTGATTATTAGTACTTATTGGTCCATTATCTTTCTCCTTTGTGAACCTTATTTTAATGAGATTGCCTGTTATTCTATGTGTTACACATCAGTTTCACTGATACTTATTACCTGGCTTCTATGTAACAGGTGCTGTTCTAGCACTGGGAGATTGCAGTGAGAAAAAAAGCAAACATCTATTGTTTAAAGAACTAAGTGAGGCTGGGCGCAGTGGCTTACACCTGTAATCCCAGCACTTTGGGAAGCCAAGGCGGATGGATCACAATGTCAGAAGATGGAGACCATCCTGGCCAATATGGTGAAACTCCGTCTCAACTAAAAACACAAAAATTAGCTAGGCGTGGTGGTAAGTGCCTGTAATCCCAGCTACTCAGGAGGCTGTGGCAGGAGAAGCTCTTGAACCAGGGAATCGGAGGTTGCAGTGAGCTGAGATTGCACCACTGCATTCCAGCCTGGGTAACAGAGCAGGACTCCATCTCAAAAAAAAAAAAAAAAAAGAATTAAGTGAAATAATGCTTATAATACCCTTAACACTGTATTGCCTGACTCATACAAGATTTCAGCGAGTTATTTTCCATCATTCCTGGTGTAGTTGTGAGAGTCTTATAGTCGTAGCATCAGTCAGTATTATAGAAGCAGGTTGTTCCTAGAAGTTTTCTTTCTTTCTTTCTTTTTTTGAGTCAGGGTCTCCCTCTGTCACCAGGCTGGACTGTGGTGGCATGATCTCAGCTCACTATAGCCTCTACCTCCAGGGGTCAGGTGATTCTCCTGCCTCAGCCTCCTGAGTAGATGGGATTACAGGCACTTGCCACCATGCCCAGCTAACTTTTTGTATTTTTAGTAGAAACAGGGTTTTACCATGTTGACCAGGATGGTCTCGATCTCTTGACCTCCTGATCCACCCACCTCGGCCTCCCAAAGTGCTGGGATTATGGGCGTGAGCCACCGCGCCCGGCCTAATTTTTGTGTTTTTAGTAGAGACGGGGTTTTAGTAGAGAATGTTGGCTACAATGGAGAAGTTTTCTTTTATCGAGTTGTCTAGCAATGACCCAGGTGCTCCTAAGCATGTGTGTGAACCTCATATAAATACATTTATTGAAAGCCAAATTCAGTGTAACCAGATCCCAAAATGCTGGTGACCTGACATGAAGGGACAGGTAACTGGGCCAACGTGAAAAGAGACAGCAGCCTGAACTCACTGCTGAACATATCTTAACTTTTGCAAACTTTGCTAAAACATAGATTCTTTACCATGGTCTCTCCTGGGGTTTTATGGTTCACCTTCCTCTGGGTGGGTTAGATACCAAGTGCTTGACTGGTGTCACTCAGACTCTATACTCAGATGGGATCATTGAAGCACAGTTAGAAAGTTCCAAGTGAACGACATTCTTATTTCTCATTCTTCATACACAGAGACTTGAATGCAGTGCACACTGCCATGCTGTAGCTGAACATAGGACATCATGGGTGACAAAGAATCAGGTGGCCCTAAGTGGAAGTACAGGTTTAATGGAACTCATCCCATTCCCACATTTCATATGATGTGACAGAGGAGGGCTGGATTTTTGTTTTTAAATATGATTCAGCTCACGGTCTGGTTGCATCAGGCTAGCACCCACATGGATTCCAGGTTTCTCACTTTCAGCTACTTCAATCCCTCTAAACTTGTTCATTTGCAAATGTCCCTGCCAAACAGGAGCAAGGAGTGAGAGACTTGTGTGCTTGTTGTTGTTTTTGTTTTTATTTTTATTTTGAGACAGAGTCACGCTCTGTCACCCAGGCTGGAGTGTGGTGGCGTCATCTCGGCTCGCTGCAACCTCCGCCTCTTGGGTTCAAGCAATTCTCCTGCCTTAGCCTCTGGAGTAGCTGGGACTATAGCTGCCTGCCACCACCCCAACTAAGTTTTGTGTTTTCAGTAGAGACAGTGTTTTGCCCTGTTGGCCAGGCTGGTCTCGAACTCCTGGCCTCAAGTCATCTACCACCTTCGGCTTCCCAAAGCATTGGGATTACAGGCGTGAGCCACCACACCTGGCCCACTGTGTGTTTTTAAAGGTAGGTTCTTGTAGGTGGAGAATGGAGAGATAGAAGAAGGGCTGGGGGGAGTGGAGAAAGGTTAACATGTTAGGGTTTGAAATTGTATGAGAATAAATATCCCTTCAAGGAAGTACCACTTGGAGCAAAACATCACCACATCCTCGCCTGTTACCAAGAGCAGATGGGCCACTTTTCATTCTGCGCAGTGATGGCTGTTGTGCTTTTTACTCCCGAGCCACAGGCTGGAGGGCTGCATGCAAAGTGTGGGTCACTGTGCAGTTCTCCGTGGTCCACCTCTGGAACAATGTCTCGTAAAAATCTTAAGCGGCTGTCATTTTTCATGGCTAATGAACTGGGGAACTGGGAATGAGATCTAGAGCCAATCCTTGAATTAAATCTTCTGAGCCTCCAACAAGGCCGTGTTTAGGAACTGGGGGGAAGAGAGAGGTCCGAACTCTGAGATGAAGGACTGTAAACTCCGACCCACCTCAGAGCCTAGCAATCTGCAGGAATAGCTCTCCAAGGACCTGAGCAACTGGGGACATGAATATCAAAAGGCTTGTTTGAGCGTCAAAAATGCATTGAGTGTAGTTTTCCCCTCTGTTTGCTTTCTGTGTGATTTCTAAGAGGCTTGCTCTCATTTTTAGAAATATTTGAAGTGAGGCATATTTACATTCACATGCTGATCAGTAACCAAAGGGTGGTGGCCTTCAATGCAGAGTGAGGAGGGCACTGGGGAAGTATCAGGAAACTTCTGGAACAAAGGGAGGAAGTCGAATGGGCATCGGTGGTCTCTGTTATAGGTGGGTGGTCTTTGGAGAAAGGAGTTTAGGGCAGATGTCATCCTGTGATGCACACATACAAGTAAATAAATAAACAGGCAAGCAAATAAATGCACATCCTCTTTCTTTTTATTTCACACTAAAAACAATACCTGCAGGTGCTTTAGCCCCCCTGGGGAGAAGCGAGAGCAAGCCAGAGCCTAGGTATACCTGCGTTCAGAAGAGTTCAAGTAGGTCCCAACGACGTCTCTGTCTTTCATCTGGTTTTCTTCTTGAGATACCACAAATTTCCTTTTCCTTCTTTTATTTTTCTGCTCTTCTCTGGCGCTCGCACTCATTTTCCATGAAGGATGTGAACATTCTTTCATATGGCAAGGTGAAAATCATTTTATTTTCATCACTTCCCCTACCTCCCCCTACCCCAACCTTATGATGGATTTACTTGAAAAAAAATAATGACGGGGCTTCACAAACTGGCCTGTCAGTTGTGATGTGGAGAGCGAGCCGGCTGAGTAGGGACGGTGAGGCATCTCTGTACCTATTATGGCAAAAATCGATAATGCTTTCTGTAAATTGCTCCTCCCAAAGGAGCCGAACAAATGCAGAAGACAGGGGAAGCCATCATTCTGGGTGAAGGCTCTGCACACTTGGACCGGTGCAATTATGAACAAGAGGGTGGTTAGGTCTGTGCGTGTGCGCGTGCGCACGCGCGCGCGTGCGCGTGTGTGTGTGTATGTGTGCGTGTGTGTGTGTGTGTGTGTGTTTGTGTGTGTGTGTTCAGAGTAAGAATTCTGGGGGAGGAGAACTTACTCATCATAAAATTTTAATTGTTCTCTTAGGTATGTCCTTCCATCTGTCCTTGACAGGTGGGAGGGCCTGAGCCCTAGAAAACCCAGAGAATCCTTTGGAAGTTGCAATGGGTGGGTGAAGGAAAATAGCCAGTCTGTTTAATTGTGATTTCCTGGCTGGGAACTTAATTGTTGTGGTGCTTTTCTATAAACTCCCTAACACTGGCTGTGGAAAGCACATACTGGATCTGTGACTATAAACAATCTTGTGTGTTTGGCTGTGTTAGAACTTTCTTTACATTACAAATCTCTCATCTTAGTGATCTTTGAAAAGATAATATATCACAGTCCCTTGAGGGACATCGGGCATTTTTATTCTGTAAGTTTATGATTCCTTTCCAGCCCACCCAATCCCACCGCTAAACTGCAGAAGAAAATTGAAGTCATTTCCATAATGATGATTGTTATGGGACATGGCTATATTTATTTTTTTGCTTAGCAGAAAAAGCCTAAAACTTAATTATTGCCATGAAACACGAGTTGACGGCAATAGACAAAAGACATCAATAAAATAATTTTCAAACAATGTGTTGGGTTAGGGAAATGGAGCACCTGGAATGCAAAGATTTTATGCATGTGGCTGTTTAAAAAATTAAGATGTAGAGGAAATATGCTCTGTTAGAAAGACCACTGGATTTGGAGCTCAAAGACCAAGAAATTTAAAGACTAGCTGTCAGCCGGGCACAGGGGCTTATGTCTGTAATCCCAGTACTTTGGGAGGCTGAGGCAGGTGGATCACCTGAGGTCAGGAGTTCAAGACCAGCCTGGCCAAGATGATAAAACCCCGTATCTACTAAAAATATAAAAATTAGCCAGGTGTGGTGGCTGGCACCTGTAATCCCAGCCAGTTGGGAGGCTGAGGCACGAGAATTGCTTGAACCTGGGAGGCGGAGGTTGCAGTGAGCTGAGATCATACCACTGCACTCCAGCCTGGGTGACAGAGTGAGACTGTCTCAATTAAAAAAAAAAAAAAAAAGACTAGCTGGTACTTGCTAATTTGATGATCATAGTAAGTTTTGGCCTCAATGTCTTCATCTATAAAGTAGGATGGTGACACCCCATAAGCTCTCTCACAGGTTGTGAGGAAGTTATATGGAAATCCATTGCCAACATGAAGTTGTTCTAAGGATGTAAATTATTATTGGCATTAAAGAAGATATGCAAGTTTAGATCTGAGTGGTAATTGAATGAGAAGGTCAGATGGGTGTGTTCATAGCCATACTATGCCAGCATGCTTGATTTCATTTGGACTTTGATGCTCTTCAATGAGGTCAGTGCTCTATGGGGCATGAGGCTCTAAGAAACCTAGGTCTCAACCCGTGTTGAGATTAAGCAGGCACGTGATGGGAAATGAAACCGCAGGATGTAAGCAGTCAGAATTTTAGCTGAGAACCATCATCTGACAAAACTACAATTTCCAGTCATCCAGCTTGACCCGAGCAGATAGATTGGGAGCAGATGCCATATCCTCAAATGAGGGGTAGCTGTAACTTCATGGGGGTAGGGAAGGCAGAGACACAGGAAGCATTTTTAGAAGGCAATGAATGAGTCTCAGAGACAGACCCGGCGTTTATCCAAGGAGATGAGACTCTAGCGTCGTTTGCAGTTGCTTTATTAAGCTGTTTTAGTTTAAATAAGTGGGAGGAGGACTAACAGATAACCACGTGAGAGGGGCTGGTATGAATTTCTGAGCAGGAAAGTTCAGCAAGGAAAAGATGATGAAACAAAAGAGAGATTACACGCAGACTAAAGTTTTGGAGACGGGGAAATGAGTATTTTGGAAAACATCACAAATCATCATCATCGTGACCCAAAGAAACCACTCAGTAATGATGGAATGCATGTTCCAGCCGATGAGGAAGTTGGGAATAGACGCTAACACACATGTTGACATGTTAACATCCATGTGCAGATGTCTCTGTGCCATAAAGTATTTGAATACACAGGCAGGAAGAGAGTCGGGAGATGGGGTGATTTGGAGGGGCACTCAGCTGGACAGAGACACGAGGACACGAATATCTTAGGAAGATGAAAAGCTAGTGGAATCCTAGTAGCTCGAATTGCATAGAAGATTCAGTGCTGCTAGGACTCCCAGATCTAACCAGTCTCTGTAGAGAACGCATCTGAAGTGGAGGCAAATGGAGTCCCCGACCCAAGCATGGGAGTGAAGATGTGTCCTTTCCCAGGGAAACGTTGTCTGACGTCTGCCCCCTGCTGGAAGCATCTGCCTTGCTTCCTAAAGATGGGGGAGAGTGAACAATTGCAGGGAAAAAAAAGAAGTGACCTATTAAAGTCAATAAGCCCAGGATCCTAATGTATCCAACTGCATCTGAATAGCGTATGAAAATTACCAAAATTGTCTTTTAAAACCTACTTATGTGGGTCACCCAAGCAGCATGCTCCCAGTTGTTAATAATTAATACTGAGCATCCTAGGGAGGAATCACTGTGGATAATTGTAGCCAGTAAGTATGAGTCTGGCAGCCCAGTGTGCCGCGGGTCAGAAAAGGGCAGTGAGGAAGGGATCATATATCAAGCTGGTGCCAGCCGCTGGGTATCGGTGATCTGCTTCCTCTGGCTGTACTTATTCTTCTGATGCGAGAGCCTTCTAAACAAGGCTGTGAATTGGTTTTCATGCTCGCATTGACAGATTGGGAAAGCAGTTTGTTCTACCAAATTTAACAATGATATATCATTATCACAACTTTGGGGGAAATCTATAAAATCAATAAGTTTGTAGCCTGAACAGGATTTGTATCGCTCGCTTGCTGTGCTGGTGTCAAAGCGTGAGCATATGGATTGAGTCACAGCCTGAGATCAATGGAATTTGTGGACAGTAAGCTCAATAACAAGCCCTTCTGAAAAGAAATAGATGTAAAAAGCAAATTTACTAGAGTATAAAAAAAAAAAAAAGCTAATATCTTTTCTGCGCCTGGCTGTAAAGTGCTGTTTGGCTGCCGTTGGCTGCGGGTACTTTGAAAGCTGTCTGGAGTATGTGCCTGCAATTCCGAATGCTGCTACACCAGCTTCATGCATTGCATGTACAGTTGGGTGCTTCTATTTGCAGGGTTTGGGCTAGGAAACTCGCCAAGAATAGGAGAAGGAGGAAAAAGAGCCCTTTATATTGTAAACTGAATAAAGAATAAAACAGTCAGTGTGTCTGCTGGGGAAAGACCACGGTGGCTTTATTTACTTTGTGCTGGTAGGACTTGCTAATGGAGAAAAATAAAAAGGCATAATTAAATCGTTTAATGAATTCGCAGCTCTTTTGTTTGAGTGGGACGGGAATGCATGTTCCGGAGAGGCCTCACAAAAAGCTTGGCTGGTAGTGAGTTAAAAGTAGGAAATCAGTTCTTTGAAGGCATTTTTATACTTCATTATCCCAGCATGTAAAATGACTTGTACTAAACGATTGAGGATTTTATTTTTCACTCTCTCTCTTTCTCTCCTTTTTCTAAATGAAAGGGAGCACGGGGCGGCTGGTGTCTAATTCCACTCCAGGTCCTGGAGCTGGAGATCAGCCCGTCCCCAGGCTGGTGGGCCGGCCCTTGCATCTGGGGAAGTCTGGGGCTCTGGGTGACTGCAGAACGCCCCTCAGCAGGCAGCCCACCCTGCAGTGTGCATAGGACCTCCAGCTAGCACACATGGCCCGGAGTCTCTCCAGCATGAGGCAAAGTTATTGCCTGTTGCTGGGCTACAAACTAGGGTGTCCTTTATGTTGTATTTTCTGGGCAGCCAAATTACATATTCCCCCTCTTATGGTAAAAACAATGAAAGAAATCCTGGGGTGCCGGTGGGGGATGGAACGAAGCTGATTTTGGAGAACACAGATGCTGATTCTCAGCACTGACTTGGTTTCCTTCTGTACCGTGGGGAGAATATGCTTGGGAGGGCTTATTCCTCTTTCGGGAAGGCCAGCTATCTCCTAGACACAGCCACCTGCCCTTGCTCTGGCCACCAGATTCCCATGCTCAAAGAAGCCACCTGGGCACTGAGAGGCTGATAAGAGTGTCCCTCCAAATCAAGAGTCACACAGGGCTTGTGCTCCCTGCACAGATGGATAGAAAATTGCACCCAAAAAGGGCAACTTTAGCCTCAACCTGGACAGGGGCTGGGGAAGGGCCAGAGATTTCAGAGGTCTGGGTTTGAATTGAGATGATCCTCGATGACTCACTGAGGAGGAGACCCCAAGTAGAGATAGCCTTTGTCGCCAAGGAAGAAGGGCAGCTTGGACATCCTACCAGAAGCCAGGCAGAGCTTGGTAGCAGAGGGCAGCCTGCGGTATGTCCGCCCGGGGATGGGCCTTCTTTTTTAAAACTGCAACTGGTTTGTTGAGCACAAGTTCAATCTCATAAACTTGGTGGTGACAAAGTTGGGGAAAATGAGGCCCGGGATGAACCAGGGGTTTTCGAAGGCTCAGGACCCGTCCTCACCTCATCTCTCCATCCTCCATAGGAGCCACCAGTATAAAGAAAGAGCACAGAATGGTGGTTTTTTTTTCAGTGACTCAAAGATGTTAAGGAATTGATGCATTCCTGCTTTCTTTGGCGTCCCCTTCTCCCTCCCTGCCCAGGCTGTTTGGGCTCAGGGTTTCGCAGAGAGTGTGGCCAGGGCCAGGGTCTCAGGGGCTGTACCTGGGGCTGGAGGGCCCCTTTATAGATGTGCTGTGAGCTCTTTTCCAGCCAAAGAGAGGGCTCTCTCCTGAGCCTCCTGTGGCGACACGGGAAAGCAACCCAGCCGAGGTGGCTCTAGGTGACACACCTAATCCATCTTTGGAGGGGAAGGGCCCTCCTGGGTCTGCAAATAATTATTGTTCTTTCTATCAGCCTCTTATTTTTCCTCCTCTCTCTGTGTCTGCTGTACTTGCATTGCAGTTTTGCTTCCAATTCTAGAGGCACAGTGTGATTTTCTGCCCCAGTGGTATCTGCCTCAATCGTGTATCTACACCCCCATTTCAGAAGGCTGTTTCTTGGGGACCTCTTGGCCGTGTCATCTCCCAGCAGCCGGCCATTTGCATTCAGTGATTTTGCCAGATCCAGAGATTTGCATTTACAAAGACTGTCTCTGTCTTTTTTGCTCGTACCGAGGCTCACTGTTTGTTTCTGGTTAAGTTTTATCTCATAAAGAAATATTACTGTGGGAGTCCCAGCCAATAATTGTTTAATCCTGACTTCTTTTTATTTTCTTATACTGATAACACGTTGACTGTAAGCACACAATTTTCAACTTTATAGCGTGGTTTTTTGGGCCCACCTCTTTGGAGGACTGAAGGTTCATCTGTGTATGGGGACTTGAAATATCAGACCCAGAGAGTGCATTTTGGGGAGCGGGGGTGGATGCAGTTGAACCCTTCGGTTAAACAAACCAAATTCCAAGTGGAATGGACAAGGTCTGTGTTCTTTCCCCTTCTTTGATTTGGGAACTGAAAAGCGTGAAAGAAATTCCTTTCACAATTAGCCCTAACTTGTGAATTACAGCATGTCTTTCAGTATAATGACCGGCCTGTGCGGTAATTTACAGCCAGTCCCTGGCCTTGCTGAGTAGCAGGGAAATGCGGTGGAAGTGACTGTTCATATTGATCAGTGAGGGCTACAGAGAGTTGAAGACCCTCAGCACGGCCACTTAAAGTGGGCAGGAAACCCAAATTGACCAGTAATAAAGTGTGTGAGGTTGTACAAGGCGACTCCTGGGAAACTGCTGCTCCGAGAAGGGAGGCTGGGGGTGGAGGAGGGAAGCTGTCAATTATTCTTGTTTGACGCCCAGTTGCTGAGCAGGACCGAGTGGCTATGAGCCTGTGGCCGGAGACAACGGGAGGCAGGTGCGGGCAGATCCTGCTGGAAAGCTACCTTTGTCAGTGTGGGAAGCCAGGCATGAGGCTCTTTCTACATCCCATGGAGGTTCAGAGAACTGAAACTCACCCATTCTATTGGCCTAGTTTTATATTAGGGAAGGGGTAAAAAAAAAACCCCGAGCAATGCAACTCCTCCCCCACTTCTGTGCATGAGGACAGTTGATGTTTGAACTTTGGTTTTGGTAATTATTGGAGTTATGGGTGGGAAAGAGTAGAATCTGAAAAAGACAGATTTGGGAATGAAAATTAGCTTCTGTTACAGGCTTTGGCCATAATTAAAAGGGATAAGAAAGTGGCTGTGGCTTTTTCCTAAAACCTTTCAGTCTCATGTAAAGTGACCATGTGATCATTACTATTTACAGATCATTAATAATTATAACAGCTAATTTGGAGGCTCTGATTTAAATGCTTAATGCGTCCGTTCATTTATTTGATTTTTATTTATTGACAAAATCTATATATATGAATATATATAGTTATATAGAGAGAGAATATATATATATGTGTATATGTACACACACATATATATATTTTGAGATGGAATTTCACTCTTGTTGCCTAGGCTGGAGTACAATGGCACAGTCTCAGCTCACTGCAACCTCTGCCTCCTGGGTTCAAGTGATTGTCTTGCGTCAGCCTCCCAGGTAGTTGGGATTACAGGCTACCACACCGGCTAATTTTTTGCATTTTCAGCGGAGACAAGGTTTCATCATGTTGGCCAGGCTGGTCTTGAACTCCTGATCTCAGGTGATTCACCTGCCTCAGCCTCCTAAAGTGCTGGGATTACAGGCATGACCTACCACGCCTGGCCAAAAAATACATATTTATGGTGTACAACGTGTTGTTTTAAAATATGTATACATCATAGAGTGGCTTCATTGACCTAATAACATAGGGATTATCTTACACGCTTATCATTTTTTTTTTGTGGTGAGAACATTTAAAATCAACTCTTTGGGCAATTTTGTAGAATACAATACATTGTTACTAGCTATAGTCGTCATGTTGTACCTTAAATCTCCTGAACTTATTCTTTCTAACTGAAATTTTGCATCCTTTGACCAACATCACTCTAAACCCTCACTCCCAGCCCCTAGTAACCACCATTCTACTCTCCACTTCTATGAGTTTGACTTTGTTTAGCTTCCACATATACGAGGCATCATGTGTTGTCTCTCTGTGCCTGGCTTATTTCACTCAGCATAATGTCTTCCAGGTTTATCCATGTGGTTGCAAATCACAGAATTTCCTTCTTTTTTAAGGCTGGATGGTGTTCAATTGTGTACATAGACCACATTTTCTCTTTTCTTTCCTTTTTTTTTTAGAGAGGATCTCTCTCTCTCTCTCTCTCTCTCTCTGTCTCTGTCTCTGTCTCTCTCTCTCTCTCTCTCTCTCTCTCTCTCTCTCATCCAGCCTGAAGTGTAGTGATGAAATCATAGCTTACTTTAACCACCAACTCCTGAGCTCAAGTGATCCTCTCACCTCAGCCTCTGATGTAGCTGGGACTACAGGTGTACCCCACCACACTTGGCCAATTTTTCTTTTCTGTTGAGATGAGGGTCTGGCTGTGTGGTACAGACTGGCATTTTCTTTCTTCATTCATCTGCTGATGGAATCTTAGGATGATTCCATGTCTTGGCTGTTATGAATAATGCTGCAATGAATATGGGAGTGCATATTACTCCAAAACAACTTTGCGGAGGTAGGTACTGAAGAAGCTCCGGAAACACCACCCCATAATATGCCGCTCTATAGATCCTCCAGAGGAAAGTAATTGTCATGGATTCCCTCCCCAGGCACCTCATCAACCAGGGAAGATGAATTTGTATCATGGGAGAGTAGGCAGAAGGTGAACACCATGTCCAGGCAGAGTTTGTTACAGGCTTTCTCCTAGTCTTCTGAGAGACCATTCATCTTTTCCCAAATGATTTACTCTCTCCTAAGTTATCTACATCCCCCCTCCCCTGTCCACTACAAAGAGGATAAATAAGCTTCTAGATCTCACCGTGTTTAGGGGTATTCACTTTTTTTTTCTGTCCTGACCCCATGTACATGATAAATCTGTATACCTCTTCTCCAATTAATATGCCTGCTATGAGTTTATTTCACTGATTCAATTACAGAATTCTCAGAGGGTGGAGGCAAAATATTCCTAATTGTAATTCCACTGAGGGAATGGAATAGGATAGCAGTTGTGATGGTAATCCTACTACTCAGGAGAATGAACTAGAACATTCTTCTTGGGACAAGACCATGCTCTAGATGAAGAGTTTGTGAGAAATATTTCTTTTACCCTCAGTGATTATTTCTAGAGTAATAGATTTCCTTTAATGAACCTGTGTTACACTAACATCATATGGGGTTTATGTCATTAACCTTCCAGTTCATTGAGTTTTTGTTGCTTCAAATCACTTGTGTATTCTTAATTGAGAAGTGAGTGATTTAAAGTGGATATTGAGTAATCAACTAAAAATAGATGATTGTCATCAATTTAGTAAGATTAAAAGATCAAAAAATATTGATAAATCAGAGACTTCAATTACTTCTCCAGTAATTCTAATTTTCTTTTTCTTTCTTTCTTTCTTTCTTTTTTTTTTTTTTTGAGACAGATTCTTGCTCTGTTGCCCAGGCTGGAGTGCAGTGGTGCGATCTTGGCTCATCACAACCTCTGCCTCCTGGGTTCAAGTGATTCTCTTACCTCAGCCTCCCGAGTAGCTGGGACTACAGGTGCACAGTACCATGCCCGTCTAATTTGTGCATTTTTGGTTGATGGGGTTTCCCTATGTTGGCCTGGCTGCTTTTGAACTCCTGACCTCATGATCTGCCCGCCTCAATCTCCCAAAGTGCTGGGATTATAGGCGTGAGCCACCGTGACTGGCCATAATTCTACTTTTCTTGTCTTGCTTCAGGGTTACTCAAGGGAACTCTTCCCATACTTGTAAGTACTTCCCCCACCACCCCACCAAAATTATGAAATGTTCCAAATGTACAAAGAAACCATAGAGATTTGCATCTGTCTCTACCACCTAGCCCTGCCAAATCTGAACATTTTGCCACATTTGTTTCAGACCATTTTTTTTTTCTAAAATATGGAAAGTTTCAAGTCCTTTGGAAATCTCCTCCTGTGTGTGCCTCTTCATGCTCTTAGTTCTTTCTTCCCTGCTCCTCTGTCTCCCAAGAACTAATCCTTCTTCTGACTCTGCTATTTGTCATTCTCTGCTTTTTGTTTGTTTGTTTTTTTGGCCACATTTGTCACTGTAAATGACATGTAGTTTTGTTTCGCCTATTTTTAATGTTACATAAATGTTATCATAATCTATGTATTCATCTAAAACTTGCTTTTTCAGTCCTCATTACATTTTAAAAATATATCCATGTTGATATGTTTAAGAGCTGAACTATGTAGGCTATTCCAAAGGCCTGTTTTCTAAGTAAATTAACCATCGTTCCGTCGGAGTACGGGTAGACATGTTTTGATTGGCTCTCAGCAAAGAGGTTACCCTGGGTGGAGTGGTTTCAGCTTGAATCACGGGTGAAGAGCAAATACTGAGGAAGTTGGGCAGAAAGGGACTTTGGAAAATTGGCTGATGACTTAAAATTTAAGTTGAATTAAATTTTTAAAAATCTTTGATTAATTCAATACATAGGGAGCTATAAATAAAATACACTGGCTTCTCAATTAGTTTGTTAATTCCTAATTCAGTTTTATCCAGCTTTTTTTGATTAAAAAAGATAAAACATGTGGGGTACAGTGGCTCACACCTGTAATCCAGCACTTTGGGAGGCTGAGGCGGGTGGATCATAAGGTCAGGAGTTCGAGACCAGCCTGACCAAGATGGTGAAACCCCGTCTCTACTAAAAATATAAAAATTAGCAGGGCATGATGGCATGCACCTGTAATCCCAGCTACTCAGGAGGCTGAGGCAGGAGGATTGCTTGAAACTCGGAGGCAGAGGCTGCAATGAGCCAAGATCACACCACTGCACCAGCCTGGCAACAGAGCAGGACTCCATCTCAAAAAGAAAAAACAAAGACAAAACATATTAATTCAACAAATATTTAAACTCCTGCTGTGTGGAATACACAGCCAGGTGTCCCAAGGGAGAAAGAAGTTGGTAAAGTCAGAAGAGCAGAAGACAAGTAACTAATAATGTAGCAGTCAAAATGAGCACCGAAGAGGCTGTATGGCAAAGCACTTTGCTCGTTGCAGCAGGATTCTGGGTGGAGGGTGGGGGAACAGAACCTGGTATGTTGAAAAATTTGCATAGGAGCTGGCTTTTGAAGGATGGGGAACTATGTTTCTCATAAAGAAAACATCTTTGGCAAAGTCACAGAGGCAGAAAAGCTCTGGACATTGTTATGGGGCCAGCAAGTTTTAGTTCATCAGATCTTCTGGGGCATAAGGGGGAACAGGTGGGAAAAACAGGGATGAGAGATGGAGCTACGCCACAGAGAGCCTTGAATATTCTCTCAGGGTTTCTCTGTGGTAGCCCCTGTGATGCTCTTCAGGGCATGGATGAAGGGTGATTCCAGAAATGATCAGAAATGTTTCCTTTTTTTTTTTTACTTTCGAGATGAAGTTTCACTCTTGTTGCCCAGGCTGGGGTGCAGTGGAACGATCTAGGCTCACTGCAACCTCTGAAGTTCAAGTGATTCCCCTGCCTCAGCCTCCCAACTACCTGGAATTACAGGCACCCACCACCACACCTAGCTAATCTTTTGTATTTTTAATAGAGACAGGGTTTTACCATATTGGCCAGGCTGGTCTCGAACTCCTGACCTCAGGTGATCCACCTGCCTTGGCCTCCCAAAGTGCTGGGATTACATATGTGCGCCACCATGCCTGGCCATGATTTTTTTTTTCTTTTTTTTTTTTTTTGAGACAGTTTCATTCTGTCACCCAGGCAGGAAGGCAGTAGCACAATCTTGGCTCACTGCAGCCTCAACCTCCCAGGCTCAAGAAATCCTCCCACCTCAGCCTCCTGAGTAGTTGAGACTATAGGCATATGCCACAAAATTTAAAAAATCAAGAGAATTCCAAAAATAATTCCATTTATTTTTGTAGAGATGAGACCTATGTTGTCCAGGTTGGTCCCGAACTCCTGGACTCAAGCAATCATCTCACCTCAGCTTCCCAAAGTGCTGGGATTACAGGTGTGAGCCACTGTGCCTGCCCAACTGCAGCAATGGTTTCTGGGTGCCTTAGAAGCAGAGGACACTAGAAGCTATAAATCCACTCAGGAGGCCCTTGGAAGCGTCTCTGTGAGGTACAACGAGAGTCGGACCGTTACAGTGTCAGAGAAGCTGTGGCGAGCAGTTGAAACTTTCTGAGGCTAAATGTACAGGACCATGAATTGGATATAGGTTCATGAGGGTCGGAAATCAGGGATTCTGAGGCAGGCTTACTAGGAACACAGTAGTCCCTCAACAAAAACAGGGAAGATAGAGTCACGATTTGTGGAGAGAGGAGAGTGGATAGAATGGTTTGGGGCACACTCAATTTTAAAGCAGAGGGCAAGGCAACTCAGTGAGTATGGGTTTAGAACTTAATAAACATAGAGGAAATGAGTGTCTAGCCAAGGACTCATTGCTCCAGGTGAGAAGAGGCAACACCACAGAAAACAATAAAGAAATATTTCAAGGCCATGTAGGAAATATGCCAATATGGAATTAGCAAATTCTGTTGGGCAGTAGCAAATTCTGTTGGGGCTTGTCCATTTCTTCTCCCATTTAGAGTCAGAGTATACTGGCGCCAGGTCCAATAGCCAGCCCCTGCTTCATCCAGACTCTGGGGTTCACTTTGCTGCCCTCACCCTGGACCAGAAGTACCAGGGATTGAAACCCCCATTGGGAGACTCCTGCAACCAGTGACTGAGGGGAATTTATGTAGTGATGAGTTGGACCCAGCTCTTACTGGCTTGCAAGCTCTGACTGCCACATTTTCAGGAATTTTGCATGTTGCTTGTTAAACATGGCCATTATTAAACATTAAGAGACACATATTTATAATTAAATTATATTAAAAGCAAAGATAATAATCACTTTCTAATTGTTTTACTACATTTTACTATTCTGTATGCTCTTGTCCTGAGATTGCATCTTTTGTGAGTTAGAAATACTGTTGAATGGTATTTACACTTCTTTTCCCAACTCCATACTAAGATGTTATGTTGCTAGATTGAAATCAGCCACAGTGGGAGTATTTACACCATAGTCATTGGCAAATGCTACAAATCAGGGCTCCTTTGACCTCCTGCTGGAGAACTGATTGCCAGCACACTACTGAACCAGTAAGTAAGTACTTGAGCTTTCTCACCTGTCAGGTGGGACAGCTTGGAAGTGCGATTCTACGCTGGCTCCCAGCATTTTCTAGCAAGAGTGAGCCTGAGTTTCCTGCAGTGGTAACTGGCTTGATCACAAATCATTCTTGGTTATCTCCCCGGCCGCTCCTCTGGCTTACTGTCCCAGTTCTTACCATGATTTCTTGGATCATCCGAAAATAAACTACTTACAATTAAATCCTTGTTCCTAGATCTGGTTCTGGAACAACCAAAATTAAGACAAATAACAAGAACAGTTTCTCTTTCTCATAAGGGTATATAACAAGGCAGGAACAACAGGCAGACATGGCCCAGTCTGTAGCAGCATCTTAGGTGCAGTACAGGGCTGCTATCACGGTGACATGCTGGAAATTAGCCAATGGGTAGCTTCCCTCTATGAAGTGTCATCATAATTACTTTATTTTTATTTTCGAGATGGAGTCTTGCTCTGTCTCCAGGCTGGAGTGCAGTGGCACGATCTCAGCTCACTGCAACCTCCGACTCCCTGGTTCAAGCAATTCTCCTGCCTCAGCCTCCCAAGTAGCTGGGACTACAGGTGCATGCCACCATGCCCAGCTATTTTTTTTTTTTTTTGTATTTTTAGTAGAGACAGGTTTGCACCATGTTGGCCTGGATGATCTCAATCTCCTGACCTCGTGATCCACCCGCCTCGGCCTCCCAAAGTGCTGGGATTACAGGCGTGAGCCACCACGCTTGGCCCATCATAATGATTAGTGTCCAACCTCATTTTATTTTTTAATCTTGCATTTTCTTTCTTTTATGTTTGAGGTGCTCTGGAAGAGCAATTTCTTGTTTATTCCTTGAAGAACAGTAGTATGGTGAACAAATGATCGTTCATTCTTCAGGAACTGTGAATTCTAATCCCTCAGACCTTACTGCTCCAGGGAGAAAGTCACTTAATAACAGTAGATGTTTATGTATTTCTTTAATATTGGGATTCATGTGGTAAAAGTGTCCAAAGAGTGCTCATTCTTTCAGTCTGAAATCGTTCAATCTGAAATTGCATCATTTCTGTTTACGGCCATACCACCCTGAACGTGCCTGATCTTGTCTGAAATTGTATAATTTCCATTTCTTTGTGACTGCTACTAGAAGACAAATTTGTGCTTAGTTCACATCTACAGATGTCTACACTCTGCAGTCTGGTGTTAGTGCCGCTGAGTAATTTGCAGTGTAGGTGGGCATGATGAGAGTTAGCTATGCAGATAGAGCCGGCTTGGTTGATAGGGCCTCCTAATGTTCTCTTTCACCTTGCTTTTTATTCCTCCACTCTTCACACACTCACCAGGCTTTGTTACGACTCACATCCCTTGAAAACGTACCACAGTGAAGCAGAAAACTGTTAGTGCATCTTAAACCTGAAGATTTCCTGTCTGTGCCTTCCTTTCCATCTACCTGTGTGTCCACCTTAATGTACTTTTGTTTAGTTATTGGAAAGTCCGGTCCAGTGTCTACCATGCACCTCCTGGGACTCTTAAATCTTTCTTACTCATGAAATGATTCAGGTAGGAGCAGTCTACCGATCTCTGCACACTTCTTTATTACTAGTTCGTTATGGGTGCCGTTTCATGACTCTCTCTGCTGGTGCTGCAGGAAATTATAGACCTTCGTCCTATAAACCTTCCCCTCCCCACATCAATTTTTTTTTGCTTTTGCTTTCTCTTGCATTGTGGAATTCAATTCCTATCTGAACCCACCAAATCTATTTTTTAATATCATTGGCTAATTAATAAATATCC